>NW_014577515.1:27459-31634 GCF_000485595.1 Priapulus caudatus
GATAAATATTATATACTTCATATGTATATATATTATATATACTATACTTGATATATATACCTATATGTATAGTTGTCTGTCACTTTAATGCATTCGTTCTGGCGGCGTCTTCTGAGGTTCCTCTTCCTTCAAGGGTTGTCTCGCGTAGAAGGGCGCTGATTGTCGGGATTCCACCCTGAAGCCGTCGTGCGCCAATCACCATACTCCATGATCGTCATCTCCGTCGGTCATTCTTGTCATTGAGCATTAAGCAATTATAATTAATGTTCGCCCTACGGGGCGCCATGGCAGGACAGCCATTTTTGTGACCTATAAAACACTGACTAAAAAATGAGTTTTTGAACACAAACTCATATTTCTGTTCAATCCTGTCCACAAAATCACATTCTTGTGAACACAAAAAACTCAATTTCTGGGCAGACCGGGTTCACAAACTCAATTTTGATAAACACAAAACTCAATTCCTGATGAACCGGTTCCCACAAAACTCAATTTTGTAAAACACAAAACTCAATTCTGTCAGAACGCTTTCCACAAAACTCAATTTTGTAAACACAAAACATGCACATTCTGTCGAACCGTTCCACAAAACTTCGATTGTTGCTTGCCCCAAATAATGGCCACACGCATGTTAGAAGGCGGTTACCATTAGTCAGAAGAAGCCAATGGTAGCCCTTCTTCACATGCGTGTGCGCATAGTGGGGCAACAATGCGAGTTTTGCGTGGAAACCGGTTCGACAGAATTGAGCGTTTTGTGTTTTTTACAAATTGAGTTTTGTTGGTACGGATTGACAGAATGCAGTTTTGTAGTTCACAAATTGAGTTTTAGTGGAGACTACGGGCGCCTACGGGCGCCATGGCAGGACTAGGGGCTCACATTCTGTCTCGAAACGCCGTTCCACGAAATAAGCTCGATTTTGTTGCCCAAATTATGGCCACACGACCATGTAGAAGGGTACATTAAGTCAGAAGAACCAATGGTAGCCCTTCTTACATCGCGTATGCCATATTTGGGCAACAAATCGGTTTTTGTGGAAACCGGTTTCGCACAGAATTCGATTTTGTAGTTTCAAAATTTGAAGTTTTGTGGAACCGGTTTCGCAAGTAATGAGTTTGTGGAACAGGATTTGACCGAATGTGAGTTTTCTGCCGCGTGTTGACAAAAATTGAGCTTTTGTGGTGACAGGATTGAAGCAATTGAGTTTTGTGTTCACAAAATGGAGTATTGTGAGACAGAATTGGTATTTTGTTTAGACAAAATGCGCCCCGTACGGCGCCCACCTTGCGCGTTCAACAGTCCAACGGGAGTGGCTAGCGACGTGAGTGAGCCTATTAAGGCGATGACAGGGGGTACCCTGGCTTGGTGCACAGTGTTGCTGCTGCTCTGGCCCACCGGTGCCATGGCTATAGCCGCGACGCGGCGGTGGTCGTCGCATGTTGGGGTTCCCGATTGCGGGCCTGTGGCGATCGATGCAGCGCAGATCCGGCTCTCAATTCGCGCCGCTGTTGAATCATTTAGCGTCATGGTCTCTCGTTGATGGCCGAGGACGTCTTTCTGCAGTCTCGTCGGTCCTCCAGGCGTTCAACGAAGTAGGGTATCTGCACCCCGTGGAGAACACGAATGTGTGGGGTGGGATCCTTTTAACCCATATGAAGGGAAACCCGTATGCCAGCATGTTCAAAGTTCGTCTCAAGCAATTATAGGAGTTAAGTAACCGCATTGCAATTCCGAATTTTGAAAGTAGAGGCCGGCGGGAATCTGGTGGCCGACAATCGGGTTATCTAATAGAGGAACCAGAATTTGTCTAATGGTCGTCTGCTGCAGCCGCCTCTCAACCCTTTCTGTGTAGGGTTCAGTGTCAGCCGGGCGTCACTTCCGGTGGGGGCAAGGGGATGCTCCCACCTAAGAGGGACATACAGGCCGTCACGGAAGGAGGGTGAAGGATATTGGCAGACGTATATCTATCTGCTACGCATAACGAGGCAACGAGTCGTCATATTTGGTGCCTGTTAGCATGCGCAGGCGCATTATAGTTACTCCGGCGGAGGTGCTACCAGCGTTTAGCTTGCTGCATGCGCGCGCGGCTCTCATCTCCCGTAGCTGCCCTCCCTCCCTCCCTCCATCCCGATCCCTTCCCCCTGCTCTCTCTCTGAGAGAGAAGATAGAGATGAGGGAGCTCGTGAGATGAGATAGTGACTCGATTCTATCGTTTCTGCATCTTTTCTTTCGCCAGAGAAAGTCGAGCTTAACCTCGCTGCCCCTGCGCTCTCTTTTTGTCTGCAATGCGCGTGGTTAGGATATTATGTGATTATCGTATCTAGATTTTAGCTGCGTCTTAGCCTGCCTCCTATTAAGTCTGAATAGAAAGATAATAAAACTATATTGTAGTTTTACTCAGTTTTTCAATAGTTCCAACACAGTGAAACTTTGTGTTAAATGTTGTTCTATGGCCATATTTGATAGGAATACGTGAATCGCTTAGCAAAACCATCAACACCTGTTTGTAGTTGCCGCGCCGAGCGCTGCTTGCCGTGTGTGTGTGCGTGCAGTGGTGGTGCGTTGCGCGCGTGTGTGTTGTTATCGTGTGTGCTGTGGTTGCAATGATCAAAATATCAATATCAAAATGATCTCAAAAATGTGTCGGAAGTTATAAGGAAATTAACTTATAGTATAATGATATTTAACTAGCACATCAGCACATGTAGTTAAATTCCGAACATTATAAACATTTATTTATACCTATGTGAATGGACCTGGTACGCCGTTGGGAGCACTATGCTACTCATATGTTTGCTGGAGAGAAGGTATAGCTGCCGAGCGGTACGGCGAGGTAATTCTTATGATACCGTATAATAGATATTATAAGTATAATGTTTTCATAATAATATAATACTAAACTATACTATCAAAGCAGTAATTATGACAAATTAGTTTCGATTATTAAACTCGGGGGATTGATACTACTACTGTATACATGTATCTATATAAATCATGAACATTACTTCATAATAATACTTATAAGTTCTAAATGCACCTATACTTCATAAGCTAAATAGACAACATTTTACAATATTACAGTTACATATTGATAAATTATGAGATTAAACATATTCAGGTAATTATAATGTTGACAATGTGTTTGAAAAATTCAAGGAAAGATACGGAGAAATCAGTAAAAATAACATATAGTTTCTATACGTAAATCGTGGTAAATACATTAAATACGCATTATTTTATTGAAAATCCCCATATTTACTTATAAAACATCCAAGAGATGGCGCTGTGGCATGTAAACATTGGCGCCGAATGAAGTATTTGCACTGTATTTGTGTACCTCATTTCGTGACCGCGATACGGGGTGCGTACAAATTTGGTAATCTAAACGTGAGTCTGTTTGTAAACAATGGCGGGCAGGCGCCCAAGAAAACGAGAAGATAAATCTGGATGGGATGGCCACGTGCGTATGACATATAGTATATAAACATTACCATAATCATAAACGTATGTTGGGCGATCGGACAATTCATGTTTGGAGTAAATTGCGCGTGTAACTGGTCCCAATACTTTTAACGCAGTGGCTACGCGTCCGGAGCCGGTCGCCTAGCCTACAGGCTACGCATCCGGACATCCACTTACACAGTGATCGCGTGACTCTCTCTCTCTCACACACACACACACACACACACGCACAGCTCCCTCTCTCTCTTTCTCTCTCTTTCTCTCTCTCTCTCTCTCTCTATGACCACACACGACACTACGCAACGCACGCACTACTTACTCTCTCTCTCCTCTTCTTTCTCTCCACACACACCCGCACGAGCTTCTCTCTCTCACACGCACGTAACAGCCTCTCCTGCAACACACACACCCACCCCAGCTCTTCTTCTCTCTCTCTCATCTTCTCCCTCTCTCTCTCTCTATCTCTCTCTCATCTCTTCTCTCTCTCTCTCTCTCTCTCTCCTCTCCTCACAGCTATCACAGCTCTCTCCTGGCCTGCTCTCTCTCACACCACCACACACCGCATAGCCTCTCTCTATTTTTCTTTCGCTCCCGACCACACATTACTCTAGGCTCTATGCCTTTTCTCTGTCTCTCTCTCACCGCATACACAACACACATACACATTCCGCATGTTCTCCCTCTCTCTCCTCTCCCTGCGCTCTTCTCGATCTTC
>NW_014577515.1:34417-38259 GCF_000485595.1 Priapulus caudatus
CTATTGATATATACAGGCATACAATACATAGTGACAATTTCTCATTATAAACATTATTATATAATACTATATATACATGTATACATGTATCTATATAAAATCATGAACATTACTTCATAATAATACTTATAAGAGCCTGAATCACTATACATTCATAACTAAATAGAAACATTTTACAATATACAGTTACAATACATATTGAATAAACATTTCAGGTAAATATAATGCGACAATGTGTTTTTTCTCAGCACGTTTCCTTTTCCTCTGTCCCAGCTAGAGATATTAACCTAATGAACTCTAATTCTATTGATATATACAGGCATACAACACATAGTTACAATTTCTCAGTATAAACATTATATAATACTATACATGTATACATGTATCTATATAAAATCATGAACATTACTTCATAATAATACTTATAAGATCCTAAATCACTATACATTCATAACTAAATAGAAACATTTTACAATATACAGTTACAATATTGATAAATATTGAATAAACATTTCAGGTAAATATAATGTGACAATGTGTTTTTTCTCAGCACGTTTTCTTTTCCTCTGTCCCAGCTAGAGATATTAATCTAATGAACTCTAATTCTATTAATATATACAGGCACACAATACATAGTGACAATTTCTCATTATAAACATTATTATATAATACTATACATGTAAACAGGTATCTATATAAAATCATGAACATTTATGTAATTACTATACATTGATAACTGGATAAAAACATTTTACAATACGGAGTTACAATTCTTTTTCGATAAATCTTGAATAAACATTCCAGGTAAATATAAATATGTCCTGGCTTCCTTCCCCCAGAAGACGTCTTAATTACGTTAAGACATCCGTCCGTAGACGTTACAGCATTCCGTCCGCTGGCCGTGCATGACCCGCAAACCATTTTGCTTTCTTTTTGCAGCTTTCCTCGCTTAGTCCTATCCATTTATCTCCGGATATTGCATATTGTTTATATTCTGGGGCGAGCTGGTAAGAGAGAGGAGGGGGAGAGCGAGAGAGAGGGAGGGAAGGAGGGAGAAAGAGAGAAATGTTATCGTGTATTATAACATAATCCTCCCTCACACCGCTGTGTGTTTCACAGTTTGCACGCGGTATAGAGTCGTGCAAAACCAGTAGCTAGCTAGCTGCTGTCACGTGCGTGCATACCGATATTTGCCGCTACTCGCAGATTATTAAGGAGAGTAGGCGCGATGCGACCGGAACCGCGTCATAATGATGGCAGGTGACTACGTGAAGTACACGCGGGGAGAGGAACACACATAACTAGAATTTATTAACTGTCGTTTGCACTGCGGCGATTAAACTAAGAGCAGGAGAGCATCGATCGGCTCTAAATAGTTTTCTACTCAAGTTATCGTGCATTTCGGTGAGTTTTTTTATTCTTATATTGTGGCATGCAGTGTTCTTTTAATCGTTATTGATGCCTTTGGAATGGATTTCGGTGTTACTTAGTGTCTTTCGGTGTGTTTTTGGTGTGTTATGAGGTCTTTCCGCATGTTTTACCCTGCCTTTTGTGCCTTTTAGTGTTTAGATTAGCTCTATTACTAGAGCTATGTTTAGATCAGCATGATTATGATAAATTACCAAAAGGCACCAAAACGCAGAAAAATCGAAAGGTATTGAAAAACAATGAAAAATTCAAGGAAAGATACGGAGAAATCAGTAAAATAACACTAAGTTTCTAATCTACGCTAAATCGCGGTAAATCACATTAAATACGCATTATTTTATGAAAATCCCACCATAGTTTACTTATAAACACATCCACAAGAGATTCCGAACTGTGGCATCTAAACATTGGCGCCGGAATAAGTATTTGCCCTGTATTGTGTAGCCTCATTTCGTGATCGCGCGATAAGGGTGCGTACAATTTGTAATCTAAACGTGAGTCTGTTTGTAAAACAATGGCGGCAGGCGCCCAAGAAACGAAAGAAAATCGGAGGATAGCCACGTGCGTATAACATATATTCAATATAAACATACCCATTCAATCAAAACGTATGTTGGCGAATCGGACAATCATTTTGGAGTAAATTGGCGCGTGTAACTGTTCCCAATACTTTAACGCGTGCTACGCGTCCGGACCGTCGCCTAGTCCTACAAGCTACGCATCCGGAATCCACTACACAGTGATCGCGAGACTCTCTCTCAACACAACACACACACACAACACGCACACTCCCTCTCTCTCTTTCTCTCTCTCTCTCCTCTCTCTCTCCTCTCTCTGCATACACACACACACAACGCGCCCCACGCAACAGATTCTCCCTCTCTCTTTCTCTCACACACACGACACAAAGCTCTCTCTCTCAACACGCCACGTACACTCTCACTCACACACACCACACACCACACCGCGCCGTTGCTGTCTCTCTCATCTCTCTCTCTCCATCTCTCTCTCTCTCTCCTCTCTCGTCTCTCCTCTCCTCTGGTCGTCATACTCTCTCTCTCTCTACATCATCAGCTCTTCCTCTCTCTCGTCCACCACACACACACGCATAGCTCTCTCTCTAATTTTCTCGCCGTCCACACACACACATACCTCTAGCTCTATCTCGTCGTGTCTCCTCTCACGCAGTACACACACACATCACATAATCCTCGTCTCTTCCGTTCTCTATCTCTCTTGCTCTCTCTTTATCTGTTCTCCTCTCCATCGTTCTCGTCAACGCCACACACACCCACACACGACACACACACACACACACACACACACAACACATTCTTCTCTCTCTCTCTTGTCGTTACAGCACACACACGCACACACACACGAACACACACCAAACACACACTACACAGCACAGTGCCAAACACAACCACGGCCACCAGACTACACAACAAACACACACACAACCACACTCGCATCAGCAGAGCGTCCCGTTGCGCAATCAGGCGTGTGCATGCCGCATAAGAATCACTCGTGTGTGAGATGATGTCCGAACGCTAGCCCAGGCGGCGGCCTCCTCGTGGGGTCCGGCGTGGACCGGCACAGTAGCCACGGCCTAACTTTTAATACAGCCGCATCAATTATCGTCTGTTTCATGCTTATTCTTTTAAGTACTAACGGTTGTTAAGTTTTAATTTTAAATTGTTTCTGGCGAAATTAATTCTTGTAAGTGAAATAAATGTTTGAATTTGAAGATGCTGAATTGAATGAATTTTGAATTGCGATCACTGATCAGTCACTGAGAGTCCAGCACTGAGTCCGATCAAGTGAGTGAGGAGTCAACTCCGGAATTTATTGTCAAGATAGAGAGCAGGCGATATTGCAGACCTAGTCAATTTTCGTAAATGTGGGAGTAGCCCCTTTAAAAATCGCAGAGGGCGTTGTGAGATGTTTTTTTCATTTCGACCGAGAAACATAGTGATTTCACAGAATGTGGAAAGAAACTCTAGATAACAAGTAGCAGAATTAAGGGCATATATGGACCAATGATCCTGCACCATCGACCCTAGATCCATGGGATGAGACTACATGACTCATGAGTATCTAACTCTTGTATCCAGACCTCCGACAAATTTGTTGAATGTTGAGGCGTGTACACACCCTTATAATATATGCTGAGAGGGTCTATGTCCCCCAGGTACATCGAGTACGCCTGGATAATGGTCATATATCGAACTACCCTGTACTATCTAATATCCGGACCGTCCCTCGCTCATCACTAACGAGTCTAGGAGCCTCCTACGCTACTCCCAACCCTCACCCAGGTCTACCCAGAATAAATTCAAACAGGGAGAGGGGAGGGGCAGGGGGGACCGGGGGGCGTTCTTTTTACCGACCACTAATTAATGCGTAAAATA
>NW_014577515.1:38284-81607 GCF_000485595.1 Priapulus caudatus
GTTTCGTCTCTGTAACTGGTCCCGCATACTTTTAATCGCGAATGAGTGAGGGCTACGCCGTCCGGACGCCTGGATCGCCTTGCCTACAGGGCTAGCATTGCGCTCTGGACATCCACCTGATTACACAGTGATTTCGCATCATGCCGCTGAACTACATACTACTCCTCAACACACAACATTACTACAACACAACCCAAACGACACGCCAACAAGTGTTCCCTACCATGTGTGGCGCTACTCCTCTCTAATTCTCGTCTCTTCTCTCTCTCTGACACTTCTCTCTCTGGCTCTCTCGCTCTCTCGCTGCTCTCGCTCTCCGCTCTCATATCTCTCTCTCATCTCAGTCTCTCTCATCTCAATCTGCTACATACCAACACACCAAACAACACTCATGCGCAGACGCTGATCGCGCACAATCTTCTCTTTCTCTCATTCTCCTTTCTCTCATCACACATTCGTCACAACTCTTCAAATTTTCTCTCACCCACGGCCCATCGTTACAGGGCATCATCCTCCTCACACACACACCGACACACGCACAGCTCTTTCTTCTCTCTGCATCTCCTCTCTGCGCCCATCTCCTTCGTCTCTCGTCTCTCTCTCTCAATCACAGCAACTAAAGATGTTCACCCAGGATCCATCATCATCTCTCTACACTCATACATCACAACTACACGCCATCACGCATAACGCCCTCTCTATTCTTTTAACTCCGCTCACCACACACACATACCTCTAGCCTCTCCCTCCCCGTGCTCCTGTCTTCATCAATCTACTTTGTGGCCAGTACCACAAACACACATTAGTACAAACGAATTCCCTCTCCTCTCTCTCATCCTTCTCTCAATCTCTCGTCCCTCTCTCTCTCTCAAACGCACACCACACACACACCCACACACGACCACACACAACACACACACACACACACATTCTTGCTCTCATCTCTCTTACTCTTAACACACACCCACACACAGGCACAACCACACACACAACACACACGCACACGCCACAGCGAAGCGACACAACACACAAAACACAAACACGCACACACGCACACACACACACACACACACACACACACACACTCGGCAATCAGCAGAGCGTCCCGTTGCGCAATCATGCGTGTGCATGCCGCAAGATCACTGTGTGAGATGGATGTCCGGACGCGTAGCCCAGCGGCTCCTCGTCCGGAACCAGTCGCGTAGCCACGGCCTACTTTTAATACACGATCAATTTATTTTGTTTCATGCTTATGTCTTTTAAGTTTTACTACGGTTTTAGTTTTAATTTTTATGTTTCTGCTAAATGTAATTTGTGTAAGTGTAAATAAAGTGTTTGAATTGAATTGAATTGAATTGAATTTTGAATTGGGCGATCACTGATCAGTCACTGAGAGTCAGACTGAGTCACGAGTCAAGTGAGTGAGTGAGTCAACTTCGGAGATTTATTGGTTCAACTTAGAGAGCATGGCGAGATTGAGACCTATGTCATTTTCGTAAATGTGGGAGTAGCCCCTTTAAAATCGAGAGGGGCGTTGTTGAGGATGTTGTTTGTTCATTTCGACCGAGAAACGTTATGTGAGTTGACAGGAAGTGTGGAAAAACCTCTAGAGTAAACAGATAGAAATTAAGCTATGCCACTGCACGTGGATCTATGGGACCATGGATCCTGGACCATGGACATATGGATCCATGGGATGAAGACTACATGTAGTCACGAGTATCAACTTTGTATTCCAGACCCGACAATGTGTTGAAGATGTGAGGCTGTGTAGACCCCTTATAATATAGCTGAGAAGGTCTATGTCCCCCAGGGTACTATCGGAGGGTACCCTGGATACGGTTCGATATATCGGAACGTACTCTGGTACTATCTAATATGCCGGACCGTACCTCGCCTACTCCACTAACGAGTCTAGGGAGTCTCCTACGCCTACTCCCTAACCCTAACCCTAACCATATCAGATAGTTACCAGGGTACTACGTTCTGATATATCGAACCGTACCCATGCAGGGTCCCCTCCGATAGTATACCCTGGGGGACATAGACCCTATGAGCTATAATATAAGTTAATATCTCAATTCGCCAGGATTTTGCACAGCAGGCTGCATGTGATTGTGATTGGGTCACACCAGACGTTGGCAACATTTCACATTTTGCATTGCATGTTTTTTTATAGGGTGGATACATGAATGCAAAGAAGCAGAAGCTGAATGAACAGTTTGAGTCGAAAGAGTGTGCTATTGCTGCTGTTAAGGAAGGGAATGCATCAGAAATCTTTAGCGGAATAACTATTTACGTTAATGGATACACTGGTATATAATTTAATATCATGTTTATGGGGATTACAGTGTTTATGGGGATTACAGTGTTTATGGGGATTACAGTGTTTATGGGGATTACAGTGAGTATGTGAAGTATATAGTCTACTGAAGAAACATTGAATTGTTGTTTAATGTTTATGAATATAGGCAATGTGTGTGTGAACTTATAGTCTTATATAGTTGTAAATAGATTCTACCAGTAACATGTGCAGTGTAAAAATTAATACATTGTAATCATTCGATCACCATCATAAAATGGCTTTTGTACACGACCATCATGCCTTTACAGCTTTCTGTTCTTCCACTGCATTAATTTTCTTTATTTTACATTTTTTCTAAGAACCATCTTCTGACGAGTTACGTAGGTTGATGCAGCTTCATGGAGGCAGGTTCCAGTACTACTATAGTGTAGCCCAGGTGACCCACACCATTGCATCTAACCTTGCTGACAGTAAAATCCGGCAAGTAGGTAACAAGAAAATTGTGAGACCACAATGGATCCTAGATAGGTAATAAAAACAATAAAATTACGCCCCTGTAAAGTTCATTGAAATCAAAATTGCTATACGATTCAATACACACTTTGCTGTGTCTATCAACCATGTAGTTTTTGCGGTGTAATTTTTTTACCACGTATGAGAGTTGCTGATAGTTGCATACACCCACTTTCTTACTCATGGAATTGCCTGAGGTACATATACACATATTCTTGTCTATCTTTCTTGGGTAATATATATATATATCTATATATATGTATAATTTTATTATATCTTTACTGCCTAGCATTTAAATCTTTTTACTGCTATATATATCCCTTTTCAGCATTGAGGCAGGCAGATTACTATCATGTACCCCATACCAGTTGTATGCAGCACCTTCTGGATCACAAGGCACATTAGGCTTTCAGCAGATGATATCAACTGGAGGTGAAACCAAAGAAAAATGCATTGCTGAAAAGTTAAGCCGTGAAACCGGGGACGACGAAAAAGGTAGTGATTCTAAGCCAGCCAAAGTGCAGGACTGTACAGAGCCTGCCACCTCCAACGATGGCCAAGTTCACGATGCGGTCGATTCGGAAGAGTCGTACGACATTTCACCATCGCCAAATAGCAAAGAAGACGATCATGCAGATTGGGGTGGTGAGAGATCATCAGAAGAAGAACCTAATGTCATCGCAGTTAAACGGCGCACCATCGAGGTGCAGAACCCTGATAGCCCGAAAAAGAAGCCGACCGCCAAGGCGGGCGATGCGAACTTTGTGTCCGAGTACTACACGCATTCGCGGCTGCACCACATATCGACGTGGGGCACAGAGTTCCGCCGATACGTGACAGAGCTTCGGAGCGCCGGCCGTGGCGAGTTTAGAGGTGCAAAGAAGTTGCAGGAGCTCAAGCTTTGCGGTCGGCTAGCGTCACACGATGACCCGGGCAAGGTGATCATGCACATCGACATGGACTGTTTCTTCGTGTCGGTCGGCCTGCTCGACCGGCCAGAGCTGGTAGGGCAACCGGTAGCTGTTACTCACTCAAAGGGTCATCCGGCGCCATCCCGTTGTGAAACCGGAGCGAATCCTGACTACGAGAGGAAGTACTGGGAGCAGAAATGCACTGGACAGCAGTATGGCAGCAGGGAGAGAGCTGCTGAGAATGCATGCACTAGCAGTAGTGTAGGTAAGTGTATCTGTTCACTGGTTCATTAACGTAATAGGTCGTCGATGTAATATCGTTAGTAGCAGTTAAGAAGACAGTGGAATTTCAGCAAGTTCGTGCGTTCAAGGTCGGCTAGCCTTTGTTTCACTTTGACATAGTTGAGTTACGAATGTCATGAATTCATTTTGCATATTTTTGCAAGTGTGAATCTTTTGTGGGCTTGTTGCACGAAGCTGTTTACATACATTTAATGCTGGAATTTCTCTGTGTGTGTCTGTCCAATGCACTGCATGTGTCTGTGCAGCAGCAGGTGAACAAGATTTTTACTCAAGAGCTGAGATTGCATCATGCAGCTATGAGGCAAGAAAGCTCGGTGTGCGTAATGGCATGTTCATGGGAGAGGCTAGGAGACTATGTCCGAACCTGCAGACTATTCCCTACAACTTTGAGAGGTACAGCATGGTGTCCAAAAGTCTCTACAACATAGTTGCCAGGTAAGAATGCTCATTACAGACACCTGTGCGTATCTTATTGTAATGACACATATTTATTGCAAAATTATTTGTAGTGATTTGATTATTCAAATTGATCCTTGTAAACGGTTTTTCGTATTGTGTCCTGAATATAGTAATCTCTAATCTGCTGTTACTTCTGTACTTGGTAGAAAACGGAGGAGTCTACAGGCTATATAATATAGAGGTTTTATTTTCAGTTTCACACATGACATAGAAGCAATGAGTTGTGATGAGCTGTTTGTTGACCTTAGCAAGCTGTCGAAAGACGTTGGCATCAGTCCACTGGACATAGCTCAGGTATGAAAGGCAGTTGATCGAGTATGCTATTTATCGGAGATGGAAGATGACAAAAATACTTTAGAAACAAAGCTGTGCACACTTCATACTTAAACGTTTAATTTTGTATTGATACATTACATATAACTATTATAAGTACATTTTGTTGGATAAACATGTTTATCACCAGCATTGTTTATAAGATTGTGTAACTAAACAGAAGGGCACTGGTGTTGCAGTGGCATTCTAACTTCATATCTTACTAGTATATTGTCAGTAGTAACTTACAAGAAGGAAATTAGAGCATAAGTGGGTTACTGAAAGTTTTCTGAAGGATATAGTGATTGACTGTTGAATTTTACATGTAGAATTATTCCGAACAAAATTTCCAAACTTACAGTACTACTCGTCTTTCAATATCTTCACTGTCAATTATAATACTCGATAATTAATTTTTTATATACAAAAGTTCTCTCTGGTGATGCGCAGGTGATGCGTGATGAGATTGCGGAGCAGACAGGCTGTAGGGCATCGGCTGGACTTGGACCCAGCATCCTCATTGCCAGACTGGCTACTCGCCTCGCAAAGCCGAATGGACAACATTGGGTAAAGCCAGATGAAGTGCCTGCCTTCATCCATGGGCAAGCATTGAAAGATCTTCCAGGCGTGTAAACTTATTGTGCTCACTTTTTACCTATTTGCATGTTACATGGTCGGTGTTTCCACTGCCTCACATTTCGTGATAGTGATTGCTTTTGGTCAGTAATGGCAACAGAGTTGGGGTCATATAATACGTACAACTCTACCGGATACATAGTTTTATTTTCTACACATTAATCATAATCACAACTTTGTGCTGGCAAGATGAGCTGTGATGCTTATTCCACAATCTTCATGCACGTGTTTGATATTAATTTCATACGCGTTAGCATTGTAACGTGCAATCTTGTTTACTGCAGGTGTCGGTTGGAAGTTGGGTTGCCGCCTTAAGGCACTCGGAGCTGAAACCTGTGGTGAGCTGCAGCAGCTTTCTCTTGGCATGCTGCAGAAGGAGTGTGGACCAAAGTCTGGCAGGAATCTGTACCAGTTTTGCCGTGGTGAGGATAGTCGCGAAATCAGGACGGACAAGGACCGGAAGTCGGTGTCAGCAGAAATCAACTACGGAATGAGATTTACAGCAGTAAGCTTGTATGGAATGTATCTGAGCATGTGCAAAGCAAAAGTCGTATCCACTTGCGATGTCATTATGTAGTCAACCGATGAGAAGTATTTAGAATGTACAGGGATCGCTGCTTCCTGCTCACTTGTGCTTCTGAATTAAACTTTTCTAATAATTTTAGTCACCTAAACATTTGTTAAAAACTGTAAATGGGTTAACGTGAGCGAACTTCATTAGACATCTATTTTCTTTGGCATTTGTGATTGCGCCTATTTTCTTCTGATGGTACTAACTTGTTTTTACAGCAAGAAGAAGTGGACAAGTTTCTTGCAGAGTTGGCAGTTGAGGTGTGCAAGAGGCTAAAGGAAGTGCAGTCTAAGGGAAAGTCCATCACGTTAAAACTCAAGGTTTGCCTAATTAATTTAATTTGACTTTCATTTTATTATGTGTAGTTCTTCATAAACACATTAATATGTCCAGATGGCTGTGTAGAAATATCTTTATTAATTAAAACATAGTCATGGGTTGACCATTTGGCATGATTTTGGTATGGTATGGTGTAGCATGCATGGTTTCAATTTAAAGTTTTACATAGTTAACCATCTTTTATGACAGCTACTTAATTATTCTTGTAGGGAAGAAAAGCAGATGCTCCAGTTGTGTCTGCTAAATTTATGGGCCACGGTGTTTGTGACAACTTTGCAAAGTCGGTTACACTTCCCGTAGCAACAGATAGCATTGATATTATCAGGAAGGAGTCCCTTAACTTGTTAAAGACAATGAAGGTCGTTCCATCTGATGTCAGAGGGGTGAGTCATGTGCTCTAATTGCAACTTTTTGTATCATATTGTTGTTGTAATATAATGTATGTAAGGAACAATGCACAATGACAATAACAATAACAATAACAAGGAACAATGCAATGGTTAATGCACATAACCACATTTAGTTATCAAAAAAGTAGTACTCGGCATTCTAGCATTGACTGTTTTGAGAATTGGATTTCTTGGTAAATATTGACTGCATGTCTCTATTCAGATGGGTATTCAGGTGCATAGACTGGAGCCAAGTACAAAGGCAGCTTGCCCTGCAAACTCTATACTGAACTTTATGAAGAAAGCCATAGCCAGTACCAGTGCTCAAGTACCAGAAACTTCATCCAGTGTGTCCATGCAGCCCACTTCTTCTGAGAGGAACTGTAGTACCACACTACCAGCTTATCAAATGTTGTCAGTATCCCAGGTATGGCTTGTCATTCGTATGACATAGCATGGAAGTACAAATATCAGTTTTTATTATATTATGTGTGCAGCAATTTCATATTTCTTAAAGGAGCTAGGCTTCTATATAATTTTACATAGTTGAAAATTAAGGGCATATTGGTGCTAGCTAAAGATCTGTAAGGATATCTGATATACTATATTATTTTATATTATATTATATTATATTATATTATGATATAAAATATATATAATTCTGTGTTTTGCAGGTTGATTCATCAGTGCTTGCTGAATTGCCTGCAGAGATCAGGGAAGAAGTCGAGAAAGAAATGCAGCAAGCACAGCGACGGAAGGATCTACAAGGTTCTGTATTTCCAAGCTACCAGCCTGTATCATGTAATGTAACTCAGTAGGCTCTTTCTCTTCCTCACACATGATATGATCAACTCCAACATAATTGCTAAATCTACATGCTGAAGGAGATAAATTAACAAAGAGTGATCTGTCATTCTGTGCTAATAGGCTTTTTGTGTACGTTATTACTGAGTCATCACAAAGGTTTACTCAATTTTTTCATAAATCCTTATTTTTATGATATATAGTTTTTGAATGTCTCATATCTTATCTTCATAAATGAATCAATTTGACTCATGCTACACTGACTAGCATTTTTGCCTTTCTGTCTGAGAATTTTGTTCTTTTACTTTACTATGTGGTATGAACCGTTTTTTTACTATATATTACTGTTTTTTTAAATAGAGATTGAGTCGTCAGAACTGCTTCAGAAAGTGCCATCAGCTGGCATTTCCGTCCATGCTGAAACACATGCCAAATGTGATCAAAAGCCAACAACAAGAACTGAGGTTACTACTGAACTTCCTAATCTATCACAGGTAGCTTAAATATATTTTTGATTAATTTTCCAGTTTTATTAAGTTTAATTCTGATAGCCATTATCCTTCCATGGTAAGTGAAAAATGACATACCTTTATTAAATTTTACTTTTCTGCCAGCAATTACTTTAAATGACTGAATGTAAGAGAATTGAACCAATATACGTGGGTACTCATGTTGCTAGCTTCACGGCGAAAGCACTAGCTTCATGGTCATGTTGTGAGAATATATACGAATAAATTTCTCTTATGTCAACTGTTTTTTTGTCTACTACAGATTGATCAAAGCTTCATGGATGCACTTCCTGAAGATTTGAGAAAGGAAGTAATGGCAGCTTGCACTGAGAAGGTAAGATACTGTTGATGATCTTCCATAGTTTTTATGCATTTTCCAAAGTACTACTCATACCTGACAAGTATATATATTTAACCAAGGGAGGACTCATGGTAAGTAACTTGTTGTTGGTTGAATTGTAAATGTCTAGGATTTAAAAAGTTGGATTCCTCTAAAGTTAGGAAATTCTAGATAATAATATTCGATATGTGTTAGATTTATGGTGCAAACGATTTTACGTTTTACACCTTTAAATCGTAACAAGCAATGGAGAAGTAACAGAAAAATTTGACAGGTTGTCCATTCGTCTGCCAAAAATGAGACAAGCAAAGTGACTAGAAGGCCAGTACAAGGAAAGAAGTCGAGCCCCCGGAAAACAAAGTCGGGAGCCAGCCCCAAAAAGCACAAGATGCAGAAAGGTCAATTGACACTCAGTGCTATGATAAACACTGTAAGTATATACTGTAAGTAGGAATACATTTTAAATGACCTAACACCTTATTCTGGCATAGCTGTAACCTGTCTATGTGCCTGCAGATACAGCAACCTGCACAGGCTGTGAAGAGTGAAGAAAAACACCCGGAGGCTAGCGTGGGAATTCCATCTAGTAACAACAATGAAAGAGGCAGGGTCGAGGAGAAAAATTCTGCTTTATTACCAATTCCATCCCTGTGCGGTGCTACTGGTCGGGAAGAAGTGCGTTCTTTAATAAAGGAGTGGACAGATAGTACAGCAGGTACTAGGCTAAGGATGAGATTCAAATTGTGATAGAGGTGATCACAATAATATCTGATAATATCTAGTGTGGTATTACACCTATACTCCATATTACGATTATATTATGGTATTATAACTGTTTAGACACACCATGCAGGTTCAACCTGGTTGCACAGATACTTGTCATTGAAACTAAGTCAACAATTACAGCTCACACAAAATATTAATTCTCAAATAGAAAAAAAACGTAATAATATTACAAAATAATATCCTTTGTGTTTTAAGAACCAGTGAATGAGGATATCGAGATGTTCATTACGTACCTGGAAGAACTTGTTGGACATATGAATTTAGAGATGGCAGATAAAATGCTAAAGTATTTCTACAGGTAAGCCGGTAAAGTGTCTTGTTATAGTGTACGTTGTCCATACGTATTCTGTGTACAAAGCTAATGCTCAGTAATGTCCTCTGAACAATAATTTTTAGCTCATCTGATGTAGTCAGGTGCAGCTTGTAGAATCGCATGATCGTGCGTCTGTCCGTGCGTCCGTGCGTGCGTTCGTCAACAGTTGGGCACAAATCTACCAGCTGACGTACGGTTACGATAGTTTGGGACGTCGGGGATCGTCAAAACGAGTTTGGGATGTCGAAGCTGGGGGTCCAAAGGCAGGTCAAGAGGTTAAAAGAAGGGAGCATCCTCTCCGTCGAGACTTAAGTATAGGGTAGGAAATGCAGAATTGCGGCCTCAAATCTAAACGCTCGTGATAGTCGTGTATAGCACATGGTAGGAAAAGCCATCACTGTGGCGAAATTGGAGGTCACAGGTCAAAGGTCAAGGCGCACAGGGGCAGATTTAGACATTTCTGAGGACATGGTCTGACGGAGCGATTGAAAACTTTTTTGTTTCAGCGGACCCTAGAATCTTGGATGGCTTTATTGAAAGGACGCTGAATGTACTCTTCTGTCTGACATGCGAAAAGAGTTAAGTGTCGATACACTTTTTGACCCTCACAGGAGGGGTTAATCTATGGATTTTGTTTACTGCTTAGAAAATTTGACTGGCCGGTTTGCTACGTAGATAATAGTTGCTATAGTTTGGCTAGTTTTGCTATTAGTTATCATAATTTGCTAGTAATTTGTTGAAGAAGGTTTTTATGCTCTTAACTTGTAATAATTTTATGGCATTCTGTACTGTTAGTTTGTTACATGTAACTTATGCCAGCTGGCCAGTGGCCAATGCCAGTCGCATGTGTGGTGATAGTACTGTGTAGTTTTTGGCCTGGCATTATTCCTTACAGTGCAGGCTCTCTACTTTTAGGCTGTTAGTGGCTGTATAGTAGGCGTTAGTGCTTGCGATAGGTAAATTGATGAGTGCTTACCCTGTTCTATCCTTGCAAATAAGTTGTTGCTACTACGCTAGACCGATGGAGCTTCATCTATAATCCTTAAGACACTTAAACGTGCGGCACATCTCGTCGCACAACCTTCTCAATCATAACGATCCCAATGAACATTCCTTTGAGAAGGTTCCTGATACCATGCTTTCCACTGTTTCGGCGTGTATGTGAACACATTTGGGACTAACAGGGTTTACTAGAATCCCACCACTCCACCACAGAGTCACCGCAGTAGACGTTAGATGAGCGCTGTCGCTCCGCGGCACTTGTTGTGTAATAGAATTGAAATAAATATTTACTAAACGCGTTTTACAATATGTATGCAATATATCATGATATCACAGAGATAAAACATTCTATTAGAAATTTTCCATGCCTAAATAGTCTGGAATTTCTTACCTGTTTTGATATGTAGTCTAATATTAAGCGCATTTGTGACGAACGGTATGAGTAGCAGTCTTTCGGCAACCGTAAACATGTAGAGGTAATATTTCTGTAAAGCGGCTATATAGCTATTGTACACGCGTATGCGCTATTGTCGTTCGTTTCAGATTGGTTAAGGTGCAGCAAGCGGATGCATGGAGGCTGGCTCTGCATCAAACTGTGGAGAGCGTCCAACAGACGGTGTTGGCTAGGTATGGCTACCGACTGAAACTGGACTTCCCGTAAGAGCTGCAGATGTGATTGATTGCAAACCTGTGTTAGTAAAAGATTAAAATCACATTGTGCCAAAATTTGTTTGTTCATACAGTTATATGTGTATTATGTTATAAGTGTATTATGTTATATATAAAAAGTGAATTTTTTGCATTTTATACTTTTTAATCATGTTTCATCCTGCATAACCTTGTATCTCAACTATGTTTAATTCTGTAATGATGTCATTGGAGTCATCAAACATGACATATTTCCGTTTGCGATAGGCGAGTATAATTGTTTAATGACGTTATTTATTCTGGTGTATGCTTTCCATTATGAACTCAAACAATTTACGCGTTTCAGTGTACCGTTGTACTACATCATGTTATGTCTACAAGTGGTTCAATGGGGTATTGTTTACCAATCATTACACTTAGTGACTATAGTGGTATATATACTGTGGTTTCAGGCTTTGATAAGCATGACACGTAGCGTTCGAGATTTGGTAAGATTTCACTAAGATTTCTTTTTCTACATACCATAATTATAATTTCATAACTACATTCAAAAGGCGGCTTCATAATTATTTCTCTATTGTTTCATTAGTCCATAATGAGTAATTACTCAGGAGAGGCTGTATTTATCTTACGACTCCATATATAGTACATTTCTGTTTACGTAGTTGTCAATGATTTGATATGACCGCTAATGGAATAGGCCAGTGGCGTAGACAGGTCCTCAGTTGTGGGGGGGATGATTTCGCTGTTACTTCCATCGCAATGTATATGAAGAGTGTGCGCGATGAGCGCACACCGCAAGCTCCTTGGCGCAAAACCCTTAATGGGTGGGGTCTAGGTGCCCGCCCTAGGGCCCCTGGGAGGGTGCAGGGGCAGAGCCCTTGCCCGGGGTCCAGGGGGCGGAGCCCCCGGAAGTTCTTGGATTTTAGCAATTTCGAACCTTAAAGATGGCCGTTTTTGAGGGAATTGAAGAAAATTGATATTGTAAGTGCAACTTTGTGAATTCTAGGGTAATTTTTCTTTGGATTCCAGAGGTTTAATAACACGCACCCCCCCCCCACACACACACAACCAGGGGGGGGGCGAATCATGCGAGCTGAAGGGCACGAAGCGCCTGGGGTGGGGGTGTTGGAGGGGGTGTCCCCCTCCCACTGTGGAATTGTTAAAAAGTTGCAATCTAAAAGCAATCAATTTTGGACATCTTTATAGAATATCAGGATTTTTGCTCCTTCAGGGCGTGTTTGGGTGCGTTCCTGTTTGGGTGTGTTGGGGGGGGGGATTTTGTTGAAAGTAACACCTCTTCGATGCAATTTCCTGCACTATGAGGCAGCACTATTAAACAATCTTCATCCCAATAACATCACTGTTCAGTTGAGTATTTTTACCTTTGGGGACACCAAAGACTGAAATACTTACTACCAAATCTGATCTATGTACATGTCCTCACTGGGGTTACCAGTGCAGACTTACCTAGGCTAAAATACATTTGCCCTGAAAATTATAGGGGGGGGGGGCGACCGCCCCGTGCTACTGACCCCCCGTTGACAACTACAGCACTGGAATCGTCTCCTCCTGAAATTTTGATAAAACATATATTTTACTCAGAACGTGCATATTTTCACCCCTTATACAAAATCGGGAATATACTTCCGGTCGGGTTTCAGCACCCCCCCCCCATTCAATCCCCGTGAAAATTCAATATCCCGACTCAATAGGTCTAATCTAATTTTGTATAAAGCAAAGATTTGACTTTCGTGAGCAGTGATAAGACTTTGGGGATTTTGAGAAAAATAATCATGGGGAATGCGTCCAAAATTAACCGTCTGAGTTTCAGTAAAATAATGTCATTCTTGGAACGAGTTTCAGCCATTTTACAGTAGATGTAGGCCTATGTCACGTTCCATTTCTGTAATAATACATTAGGAGAGTATGAATAGCGATGACGGATTTGTAGATAAATATCCAGTATTTATTGTTTGTAAAATATTAAATTTTTCCCCATTTTCTTCCTGAAAGTAGGGGGTGAAAGCCACCCCACCTCAATAAGTGTTGGGGGGATATACCCCCATCCCCGTGCTATCTACGCCCCTGTCAGATGAACTCATATTCTTATTCAAATTCTTATTTAACTCAATTCTTCTTAAATATTCATAATCATAATCTTTGTTAGCAGTACTCTACAGGCGCCGCGGAACGATTTTTGAAGTGGGGGTGCTCAATTCGTTACGCTCGACAGTGGCCAATGCAGTATTTCGAGGAGGGTTGTAAGAAACAGGCGGGGGGGGGGTATGCGGGTCTTCCCTTCGAAAATTTGGGAAAGTCTATATCACAATGACGCTGATGGACAGGTGGACGTATCAATTTCATTTACCCAACCTGCAAACTTGCAACCGTTGTGCACGCAATAATAAAAAGGGAAGTGTGTGTAGAGCACGCGTGAACGACAAGGAAACGGGGACGCATGATCGCGCAAAAGCTACATATAAATATACAGCTATATATATTGTTTTACAAACATGACATTACATAATCGCTACATTTGTTGCTAGGTAACGAGTCTCATGCGACAGTTACAATAAGATGGTGACGCACAAACACATCGAATATTGATGATATAGTCGTGTAAATTGCGGATGGGATGGGAGAGCAATCCCAGGTTTTTATTTTTCCTGAATAGTTAATGTTCCTGGGTTGCTTTTTACGTGAGGCCCAATCACGTTTGAATATTTAAAATTTGGTTCGTGACTAAACGCAAGCCATTGGTGGTCCCGTGAGGTTCCGAGTCATGAAAATCGAACAGCCGGACCTACGAACTGCTCAGTTATTAATTTTAATATACTAGAAGGCGAAATCGCGACGTGTAGGCTACATGAGAAGTAGTGGCTGCCACATCAAAGGTGCGGGCCAAATGAAATATAATTTATGGCAAGATTTTGTAACACTATTTCGTCGAATATTTGTGGCACCTACGCACACAATTGTAACGTTGAGCAATCGATTGTAAATATATACTGTGGGAAGCTGCAACGTGAACCCCTCCCGTTATATATTACTCGTCGTGTCTAACGACCACCTGTAAATTATTATACGACGCGTTTCTGGTCGCGACTGCATGCAGATAGCATGCGGTCGCTCGGGGTTCCCTTCCCATTAATTTTTATTAAGAGCCTACGTGGAGACGTGGGATGCTAAGTAAACGCCAACAGCTTTCGTCGTGGAGTGGCATGAGAGGTGATCTATAACAGCCCTTCGCTAATGAATGGTTGAAGATACGCTAGAAATCCGATATATTACTCTCCAACGGATCGATTTCGGTTTGACACTCGAGGTCACGATATCCTGACCTAGTTCGCGAACACAGCAAATACAAATACTGGCTGTTGAAATCCACACGAGATTGCGGGAAAACTGCTAAAGCTCACGCTAAGCCATATTGTAAGAAGCAAGCGCCCATACGATGCGAACACGGATCGTAGGCACGCTAGCGCGCTCTCTCTCTCTCTCTCTCTCTCTCTCTCTCTCTCTCTCTCTCTCTCTCTCTCTCTCTTTCTCTTCCTCTCTCTCTCTCTCTCTCTCTCTCTCTCTCTCTCTCTCTCTCTCTCTCTATCTATCTCTCTCTGCACAGTTGATTATTTGCGTAGCTTGGACTCCGTGGATGAAGAAGCTGCTTATCAGCGGAAGCCATCTGCCTTATATTACTTTACAACCCGTGCTAGTACGGCGCCGAGCATCGTTTTAAGATGGTCGTTAATTACGTTTAAAGTCGTCGGGGATTGTTGACGGTAATATATAGGGGGCATTTTCTCTCTCTCCGACGTCATATTGCTCCACGCCGTGTGCGTATATTGATACTCGTAATTTCTGCAGCATGACCATAAATACTTTCAGCTGATGTAGCCCCGTAGCCGTACAACACCTACCGATGACTCACCGTGAAGGGCCTGAGCAGTATGAAACATTGATGGTTGCGGTACGTAATTGTAGTGTACCGTGAAGCCGCCTGGCGATAATAGTAGCAGTTAGAGCCCGGTAATTGCCCGTGTGTGTAGTTCTCGTTTGCGACACTACGCGACGCTGTGTACGCGCGCGCCTATAAGCAGAAGCCGTGAGTAGCGCTTCGCTAGTTTACTCGCAGACGTAAAGCTCGGAAGCTGCTTTTAATCATATCCGCAGTTCTATATACAGAATGCCGTGCGCGGGAGAGACAACTGCTCGCAAGCGACGACGTTTTTCGCAACACGTTGACCTAGTTATCTGAAGCAGCGGCGACGATTGCTGCATATCGGTGCGCTGTCTGCGTGAGTGTGGACTGCACACATGGGCGCGCGGAAACAAGCCTATCCGTAGTACATTTCTTCTGAAGGGAGACTCGCTGATGTTCAGCTATCTATGCCTGGTAAGGATTCATTGATTCAGAATACGTTTGAAGCATTAGAACTCTCCGACGTAAGTTGCATAATTCGATTGATATTTATGTTCGTATATATATCAAGAGTCCATAATAGAGATCTCTCTATTATAGACTCTTGATATATATATATATATATTATACTATGACTTGTTGCTAAAATGCGTGGCGTAGTTGATATATATGTATACATTATATATATATATATATATATATATATATATTATATATATATAGTACATATGTGCCGTGCTGCGTACGTGCGTGCGTGTGTGTGTATTACAATTTAAAGTAACAAGGTATATTTTACTGTATAATATATTATTTATACATATTTTGTGTCGATAATAACGCAGTGCGGTTTATACACGCGTGCGTGGTGTGCTCCGTACGCTGCGGCCGAACGTGGGTGCTCGTACCTGCGCGCCGTGTGGTTGCTGCGTACGCGCGCGGGTGTGTCTCGTACGGCGCGCGTGTGCGTCGTACAGCGCGCGTGTGCTCGTACGCGCGCGTTGTGTGCTCGTACGCTTGCGCCCTGTATGTGCCGCGTGCGTGCGGCGTGCTCGTACGCGCGCGTGTGTGTTCGCGTTACGCCGCGCGTGTGTGCTCGTAGCCGCGTGTGTGCTCGTACGTGCGCGTGTGTGGCCCGTGCGTGTGCGTGCTCGGTACGGCGCGCGTGGGATTGGCATGTGCTTGAAACGAGCGCCCGGTGTTGGTGCCTTCGTACGCCGCGCGCGTTGTGCTCGTAGCGTGCGTGTGTGCTGCTCGTACGCAGCGCGCGGTGTGCTCCGTACGTGGCCGGTGTGCGGCTCAAGTACGCGCTGCGTGTGTGCTGGCGTAACGCGCGCGGTGTGTGCTCGTACGCGCGCGGTTGTTTTTGTACGCGCGCGTGTGTGTGCTCGTCACGCGCACGTGTGTGCTGCGGTACCGTGCGCGTTGTGTGCCCGTGCGTGCGCGTGTTGTGCTTGTACGCGCGCGTGTTGTGCTCGTAACGCGCAGCCGTGTGTGGCTTGTTACGCGCGCGTGTGTGTGCTCGTACCGTGGCGCGTGTGTGCCCGTGCGTGTGCGTGCTCGTACGCGCGCCTGTGGTGGTGCTTGTAACGCGCGCGTGTGTGGCTCGACGGCGCGTGTGTGCCGTGCGCGTGGCGGTGGCTTGTACGCGCGCGTGTGTGCTTCGTAACGTGCGCGTGTGTTTTTGTACGCGCGGCCGTAGGTGTGTGCTCGTACCGCGGCACGTGTGTGCTCTTACGTGCGCGTGTGTGCCCGTGCCGTGCGCGTGTGTGCTTGTACGCCGCGCGTTGTGTGCCGCGGTGCGTGCGCGATGTGTAGCTTGTAGCGCCGGCGCGTGGTGTCTTCGTACGTCATGCGCGTTTTGTGGCTGTACGCGCGCGTGTGTGTGCTCGTACGTGCCGTGTGTGCCCGGTGCGTGTGCGTGCTCGTACGCGGCGCGTGTGTGCTTGTACGCCGCCGCAGGTGTGTGCCTCAGTACGTGCGCGTGTGTGCCGTGCCGCCGTGGCGTGCTTCCCGTACGCACGCATCGTGTGGCTCGTAACGTGCGCGTGTGTGGCACCGTGCCGTGTGCGTGGCTCTGTACGCGCGCGTGTGTGCTCGTACGCGCGCGTGTGGTGCTTGGACGCGCGCGTGTGTGGCTCGTACGCGCGCGCATATGCTGAACGGTCCGTCGTCCACGAGACAACGTTTATGGTGGAAAATAAGAACGAAAGGAGTGCTTAATAGTCATTTTATATAGGACGTGTTTTACCGCACTTCTATAGCTGGCGATTGTTGTACGAGTTTTAGAAGCCCTCCGCTCATTTATACATCAACGGCGTTCTGCTCTATCTCCTCGACATCTTTGCCAACCTCTCGACCTTCTCAGCGTCTATTAACATTGTTATCTCATATGCCAGCCGCTATATAACCACCAGTTTAATGTAATGATAATATGCTATAAGCTAGTATAGGGGGTGTTTACAAATTCGCCGTGCCCATACCGAGTACACAGGCCCGTAAATACGCCATATCAGTTTGTTGTTGCAATTGTAGAAGCGATCTAGCGTCCGACCTTCTCTATTAGGTTGAGTAATGGCTAGACAGCTGATTGGCTTATCCCATATGTCGTGAACAACTATCGGAATATCCCAAACTACTCCTCAATTAGTGTATAATATGTGCGTTTCCAACATTGGGCTATTTTATGGCCGTGTGTGGGTATCGTGTGATAAGTGCGTGCGTGCGTGCGTGCGTGCATATGTGGTGTGTGTGTGTGTGTGTGTGTGTGTGTGTGTGTGTGTGTGTGTGTGTGTGTGTGTGTGTGTGTGTGTGTGTGTGTGCGTGTGTGTGTATATATGTGTGGGTACGTGCGTGCGAACGAGCGTGTGTGTGTATGATGTGCGTGCGCGAGCGCAGGCGCGTGTGTGATTTTTAATGTTTAATGTTTTAATGTCCGTGATTTGACATTGCCCAGTGACATTATCCGCCTGCTTTTCCAGGATGGAGTTAATAGATGAAACACGTTCCCTGAACGTCTCCCGCGCGGATGTCGGCGAAGACTTCATCACGTCCGACCTGGCGAGTTTCCATGAGCACACTGGCGACGACAAAACGCACGCGCAGAACGCGATCGACTTCTGGATCTACAAAGTCTGGCTTCCGCTCGTACTCGTCGTCGGCCTCGTCGGCAACTCGCTGAATCTCATCGTGTTGCTGCGCAGCAGAAAGCTTCACAATCGATTCTACACGATACTGAAGTGGCTTGCGGCCGCCGACTGCGCCGTCATCGTCGTCTTCGTCAGTTTTGATCTGATTCGCTCGCGCACCGTCGCGCAGTCGTACCCGGTCATCTGGTACTACTCGCACGTCTGCTTCTTCGTACTGCGCTCGCTGATGTGCGCGAGCAATCTGCTCGTCATGACGATGACCGTCAACAGGTACCTGAGCATCTGCCGGCCGGCGCGCACGGCGACGTTGGCGCGCACGAGCAACGCGCTCGTGCTCGCGTTCGTCGTCAGCGCATCGCTGCTGCTGCACGTGCCGCACACGTTCGAGACGGTCGTCACGCCGTGCACGCACACGTGCTGCGGCGGCGCCGCCGCGAACGCGTCGTCGCCGCCGACGTCGTACGACTGGGTGTGGAACGAGCGGCTGCGGCAGCGCGTCTTCTTCACGCGCGTCTATCCGCTGCTGAAGGAACTCGTCAGCAAGTTCGCGCCGATGTGCGTCGTGCTGGTGCTGAACGTGCGCATCGTGGTCGTCTACCACGGCAGCATGCGCGCGCGCCGCACCATCAAGAGCAGCGGCGGCGACATACGCAGGGCGGCGCGCGAGGAGAAGAGACTCATCGTGCTGCTGCTGTCCGCATCCGTCGTCTTTCTCGTCTGCACCGTGCCGCAGGCGCTCGTCGCTATAGGGCTGCGCGCGCGGCCCGAACTCTACAGCGTCTATCAGTTCTACGCGTTCGTGCACGTCGCTAATCTTGTCGAGGCGTCGCAGTACGGATTCAACTTTTACGCGTATAGCTTGGCGAGCAGAGACTTCAGGAGCAACTTCAGAGACGTGTTCGGCTGCTGTTCCCGTGGCCACGCTATTGTCACGAAGCCATTGTCCCGGGAGGCGCTCACCGAGGTGCACTCGACGAAAAACTTCAATGGCCGCGCCGAACAAACATTCTAAATCATCACTTCATAATTATACACTTGCGGTAGTGAGTGGGTATATGGTTAATGTTAATTAAAATGAATATTTTATTACCAATGTATATAGAAGGAAGAGAACGCGAAAATTTTCCGCGTGTTACGGAGAGAAGGGGTAGCGTTGTAAAAATAAAAATGTCGGTGTTTCTAAGATGGTAGATGCTTTTTTTCCCAAGTTAGTGTTTTGTTGCTTATTCGATTATCTCTTGGATCGCTTGCATGTATTGCATGCAGTCATCATGCCATAAAGCACGACGGCAATATTTTTTTCTGAGCAGTGGACCGCAGCACGCAAACAATGTAAATTACATGAACGCATGCAGGAAGCACATCTGTCGCAATTATAAAAGGTCAAGAATAGCTATTTTTACAACGAGACTACTAAACACGCGCTTGCTTGCCTGAAATTCGTGCAACCCGTCCGTTCACTGTTTAACGATCCATCTGTTGAGTGTTTGGCAGGCCGTATCATTGTCGTTTACTTCACAATTATTCTGAGGGAATCTCAAAATTCTAAAAGTTTAATTTAGGTTCGATCGTATGCGAAGTGCTCGGCGCCACAGCATTTACTACGGTAGTAAAACCCATTTTTAATGTAAATCCCCCCGTTAGAATAATAATCGTCAGTATCTCATGTATCACTGCGTTCATAAATGCAGACTATTTTGCCGTTCGTCGTTCGGTTACGAAAACACGGACGCTCGTTAGAGTGACTGCGTGGATCACGTGCTAGCTAAGAATCACAAACCTAATATTTTCTATTAGCGTTGAGCAAAAAAACAGCTAGGTATAATCACGACCAATTATATTTCAGAACGCTAGCCCGACTAGTAGTCTAATATAGTATCTAAAAGTAAAAAAGAGCGTTTTTGACTTTTTGTTCAATACGAATACGACGGTTGGGATAGACGTATGTGTGCGTGCGTGCGTGCGTGCGCGCGTGTGTGTGTGAGTGCGAGCGTGCGTGCGTGCGCGTATATATATATATATATATATATATAGTCCCATTTTTTCATCACCCATAAAAAAGGGCTGACATCTACACATTAAAACAACACATAATTACCAATAGGATTGTGCGTTTTTATTTATTACAGCTTCGAGATTGTTGAATATACATAAAGAAATGCGAGGAAAATATAGCTCCCGCATCGAACATTCACTGCAAAAGTGATCTTTAACTTTGGCACTAAAGCGCACGCTGATATCTCGACATCAACGTTTCTAATTCGACAGGAACTTGCGTCATTCGCCACGCACGCACATTATGCGATTCGATAATGTGTAGCTACAAAACTAGCTGAGAGTTTTTCACATCGTAACTAAACGAAAAGTCATTACTAATATCTGGGTTAATAATGACAAATTACAATGTACAAATTTTTGTGCAATTTTTTTTATTAACCTCTCTAATAATGATACACCGCTACACGAGATGCTTACAGGAACAGAGTCTTGTCATCTCACATATATATATAATATAATATATATAATATATATATAATACTATTCATTTATATATAGTGTGTATTAAAAAAGGACCACAGGGTCATTAGTCACGTCTGTACAGCAAAATAGCTCGCTAAATTGCTGCTACGTGAAGCGCATCTGAACAAGCGTTTCACGCAAACGGCGCATTTATCTGGGCAGATCGGTGTAAAATAAACCGGACTATTGACGTACACTGCGTATACAGGAGACGGTGATATCGTTTAAGGTTGCAGCTGATTGCATTGGAAGCAAACAATTCGGTCGATCTCGTGAATATAAATAAGCGAATAATGACCTCATGCGTTATAGAGGTAGGTGAAAAGAAGGCAAATATTTTCTCCCGTTGATTGAACCAGCTAAGAGGGATGAGCGAAGGATGTCTAACGCGCCCGTTGCTGGCCATGCATTAGCGACTATTTGCTTGCAGCAGATCGGCGCAGAAGAGTGTACTTCGGTCGTGAATCTGTGCTCGACGAACGACATAGAAGCGATCAGTGCGCAGATGTAGTCGTTTCGCGCTCGTGTACAAGACGACCAGCCTAGAGAAGATTGAACGCCAAATCGAGGTCAATCTGACAGCGATGAACGAGCACCCAGATCATGCAGGTGGTCGCTTGGCACTGTGCGCGGTGCGGTCGCTCGACTGAATGAAATTAATACCGGACGCAGGCTGAAGTGCAGCGTGCAGTCGGATTACCTAACGACGTCACGACGACGACGATGAGTAATGCTGGCGTCGAAGATCATTGGCAAACACCTATCGGGCGCTGACGAACGTCGATCGCCACCACCGAGCAGCAGCAGCCGCGGCATGAATCACTTAAGATGCAGATCGAGTGAGACGTTACTCTAGAGGCATGGGCAGTTACGGAAGCAATCACGGACTTATACGAGCTCAGCGGGATCGACTATATCGGCAGACTCCCGCGTTCTGCCGACACTGATAACCAGCTGTGAGCTGTGTGACGAAACGTAACCCGCCTGCTGTCACGTATATCTCCTGAGAGCGTGTCGGTCGACGAAGAGACGCTCGACGAGCTAGCGAGCGACGTGCAGACAAGCACTCGGCAGGTGAAAGCGCGATAAAGATAATAAGGATAAGGATAAGTGTAAGGATAAAGATAAGGATAAAGATAAGGCAAAGATAAGGATAAGGATAAGGATAAGGATAAGCATAATATCATAATAATGATAAGGATAAGGATAAGGATAAGCAGGTAGAATGAACGGAACTCCGCGCAGGCATGGGGGCGATGATGGACGAACTCTCCGCCAATCTCAGCACATCATGAGATTTATTTAATTTTTTTAAAGTTTGTTCTGGCGTAGTTATTCCTGCGCATACAAAACCAGCCATTGATGTGTATATTTAGCAATGGATAAAATATTTATTTTCGGTCTAGAGTATAGGTATTGACAAACATGCGCTCAAGTGGTAAAAAAGCAATATGATACGATGCATATTTGAACATTCTTAAGAGGCACTTATCTGAGTTAGAATCTCCGTGTGTGCATTCGTTATGAACTTAATGTGAAGAATTGTCACACCTTATTAGACGTTTATCGATTAACAGAATTAGTAAAAGCATTAATGAATGCACGGGTTATGCGCAGATTTTTAGAAATTGCGTTCCGATAACAGTCCAACTGCGAGCGCATGTTGGAAACAATTGAAAAGTTTATTTTCCGCTCAGTATCATATATCTTTTGATATTTAGAGTTTCGTATTATTGTCATTGTCTATTTCATAGCCACATAAGCAATAAATAAAAAACCTGTCCTTGACCTCTATATTATGACTTGTGTAGGACTGCGACTACTACTGACTACGCGAGTATTAGCATTTCTGTTTTGTTTTCCTTTACGTTAATGTTATGACTACGTATCACAGCTGCCGGCAAACACTCGATTTAGCAGCAAATACGGGGAAGGTTATATTTGGAACGCCAGATTATCTGGAGATTTTAATTATCTGGGAACCAGGAACTGGAAACTATATAAATATTCGTGATTCAGGAATAGAAGCCAACCGGGACGCGGGAAAGCCGGAATTGCGATATTAATTAACAGGGAACAGGGAAATGGCGTATTTTACCTGTGAAACTCGAAATGCACTCCCCCATTTCCTTCTAACAATATTCGTCATTTGTTTTTACTTCAGTATAACTCACTCACTCTCATCTTTACTGTGGTAAAATTTGTTTGCGTGCGTGCTTATTTGCAGAGGTGAGGTGGGGGCGGTTAGAAGTCCGATTTAATACCGCAATGTCATAATGTAGCACTATGGGCGCTTATATGTTTACATACTAATATTTATTTATTTAATTAATTAATTGATAATTTTTTAATTTTTTACAATTATTTATTTATTTATTTAATCATAGTTTCTATGGCAGGTAAATGCAATAACGATTCGTTGTTCAGTATTTATAGTATTCAAGGATTGGGAGAGAGGGGAAAGAGCGCACGCAAGTGTGTGTGAGAGACAGAGCGAAACAAGACACGGAAGAGCGAAGAAGTAGAGGATAATGAAAACGCTTAAAGGTTATAACGTGTTGTAGTTTTTACAAGTCATCGATACTAAGTTCTTGTGATAAAGGGAAACAAAATCGTGGATTTAATCGCATCTCGTCTGTTATATCAGATGTCGGACGCAGATCAGCCGCCATAGAAACGACCGCGCAACAGGAATATCTGGAGATTCTGAGATCGAGAAGTAATCTGGATGAACTCCTTGTTGGTATTGACTCACAATATATTTCAAGAGAAACTAGTATATATAACAAAGGGGTATTTATTATTACATGACATACCATGTCTGTTATTCAATTTTATACATTTCTATACAAAATTTATGATCGTATCTCTCTCCGTCGTAATTCTAGGCATTCCAAGTTGCAGAAACGTCATTAGCCTGTTGGTTCTACGTTGCTGCATAATTTTATTCTTGATGTTGATAACACGATGTGATCATTATTCCTTTTAATTAATTGATAGCATTTCTCGATCAATCTAACAACTTAGTAATTTAGCCCATTAATATCATGCCAACAGATTCGAGATTTCAAAGATTTTGGATTGGCGCAAGCGATGAGAATAATAAGAGACACTTTACCTTGGTCTAAACTGGTAAGCTCACTGAATACAAAACTGACCGCCAATTGAACCCAACAACGCGGGAAATAATGAGCAGTTCCCAATGATGCGAGCCCGACTCCATATGAAATGGAATAGAATGACAGTACATTAGCTCTCGGCGCTCCGATATGTGAAACTCAACCATGATTGTTATTCGCCTATTATAGAGATTAGGTACATATAGTTACCGGAAATAATTTGCATGCTACTATTGAAACTGCGGGAGTTTCGACTTGCACTAGAATTATCGTCTGCGTATATCGCGCGCCGTTCTTTTTACGTAATATGACAACCACTTCGTTCGCAAAACTCTCTGTATAGCTACGAAATCCGATATTTATTTAGTACCATAGTTGTTGGGATGATGAGATGTATATTAGGACAATTATATTTCGAATGTCAAGTAGAGTGGGACACAGCGCCTGTCTTTGTGGTCTAGTCTACGTTTATATGAATGAACCCCATTTAAAACATGATATATTGCGTGACTAGTAAGTTGTAACCCTTAGCAAGTATATCTAATCACAGTAAATGGTGACCGTTTATAGGTTTCATGCTATAGAACGACTGTCCTCGCATTATTCAACACAATTGCTTTAAATTAGTGGTTGCCAGCGGATGTTAATCCAATATCAGTATCACTAGTTTTCAACACCGGGCACTATTGTTACTGCAGATGTGGACATTCCCAGAGCGGTCTTCACTGTCGAGTGATGCTGGCGGTAAACCGTGAATTTGGACCTACTAAAAATATGGCCTATAGATTACTAGGAATATAGGCCATATTTTTAATATGAGCAAAAACATGTGTTTCTCCTTCCTGGTAGACGCGTGAGACTGCGATCATTCTTGCTTGACAGTCGTCCCAGTGTGAGTTCCTGCGTTCTGTCAGTCAGTCTGTCGGTCTGTCTCTCTGCGTGTCTGTCTGTCTATCTGTCTGTCTGCCTATCTGCCTTCCTGTCTGTCTGCCTGCCTGCCTGTTTGTCGGTCTCTATCTATCTCTCTCTATCTCTCTCTCTCCCTCTCTCTCCCTCTCGCTTGCTCGTTCGCTCGCTCGCATACTCTCGCTCGCATACTCCCGCTCTCTTCTTCTCTCTCGCACTTTCTATCTTACCCTCTCTCTCCCTTTCCGCCTCTATCTCGTTCTCGTGCACTCTCTCACCCTCTGTCTCTCCGAAGCATCATCGTACGTGTCTGCACTCTCACCTCGTATTGCTCTACACGTGCAAATGTCAGAAATAGAGACAACGCAAGGCACGAGAGTATAAGCAGACGATCGCACGCGATGACGATTGGTGGTGACGCCTGTTCCAACCCTCAACTCTCGCAGAATGCAAAACTCATTACCGCAGTGACATACTGCATCGCATATTCCAAGCGCCGATGCAAAACGGAGTCTGTTACACGCACGCGAATAACCAGCACGCACAGAGAGCAGATATACGAATCGGATTTCGATACGGAACGCTTCCACCCATCGAATCTCACTAACACGCACACATACACACACACACAACAAAACCATTTACGCCTAAAACCGTATACCTAGGCGCTAACGACGGCTAGTCCTAGTCGCCAGACGCCGCCTCCCGCGTTCACGATAGGAGTAGAAGCTCGCCTCGTGTCAGATTATCCGCGCGCGGGTCCGTCCGTCCGTCCACGAGTGATAAACAACAACGACGACGGCGGCAGCGACGAGAAGGAGGTACGGCCGATGCTCCGGCGGTATAGCTGCTTGCCAGGTGAGTCGCGAGACGACGGGCGACGACGCCGGCGCGCAGACGTACGCGCGACTGACGCAGACGCCTCGCAGCCGCCGGTCTATGAAGCAGAACCTATGATCATTCAACTCTACGAAGTGGAGCAACGACTGCCGCTCACCGACATCCGCGCGACTGCGGCTCCATTGAGCGGCCAGGCTAAAAGTGTAAAAGGCCATGGCACGGATCGCTCGGCGCGCCGTCTTCCGGGGTATTACTGGGTCACATCGCATTCGCCCGCTCGCCGCGCTTTTCTGCTCGGCAACTGCCCTCTTTTGTGGGCGGCGAGGCTGCTGCTGCTACTGCTGCTGCAACATTAGCAGAGGTCATTGGCACCGTTACTGCGCACCGGTCCGTCTCGCCGCTAGCATCTCTGCGTCGTCGGCGGCGGTCACGCTTCTTTTTGAACTCTCGTGTCGAAAGGCGTTAGCAGCAGCAGCAGCGATTCCGATTGGCGACGACATGAATGAGACGTAGCTGGTAGGAGGGCAGGAGTCGTCGACGAGACCTCGAGTGCCTGCTCGATCATTAGAACGAAATAGAGACGACAGGTGTGCATTCACGAGATACGCTAGACTATTAGAGATGCCTATACGGTCGATTGCAGTTCATTTATTACAAATTTTCAGTCACTTCACAATTACGTCGACAGGTGTATTGTATCGTGGAGGCAGTGATGTATATTAAATATGTGTTACAATAGTGATCATGCCATCATTCATTGGCAAAATGCATATATAATAATCAAGAGTCCATAATAGAAATGTTCAATTATGAACTCTTGATAATAATTAAACATGAATTGCACACGCAAGTGTTTGCACATTTTCAGCTGAGCGTAGCTCAGCCCGCTTCCATTCCAGCAATGTTTATAACACAGGAAACCTGAAAACACCTCAAGACTGTTAAGGATTTTGTGTGAATCCTACAAACTGTACGTTGCAATTACAGAAAATAATCGCATTACGAAAAGCCGCTACGCTCCTGAGTAACTAACAAGGAGAATATAGCTTATAAGTTATATCGGCCATATAATCTCTGAGCTTACCAAAATAATTTTTTGCTACTAACGTGTGCGTTTATACCGACTATAAATGATAAAAACAGTAATCCTTAACAAGCATTGGATACAAATAACAGCATCTAACTTCGCAACATGTGATCGCTAAGTTATCCTATCCATATGAGTTAATCGTAATAAAAATATAATTTAGTCGATTTATATAATTTCTATAACTTTAACATGTGAAATGTAATTATGTGTACAATAGCCACATTTGATAGTGGGGAATCCCGGTGGGGTTTATATCATAACAATAAACATAAGATAATGTGTTCAAATTGTTATAAAGAGGGTTTGATACTTATTACATGCTTGTATTTTACAGTAGCTATAATGATATAAAACTGTGATTAATTATGTATCAACACAATCATAACACATTAGAACAGTATCGCTTTACACACAGCGCGACGCATATAAACAACAATCTTATAAAACTAATAATACCACACGATAGGCCATATGAAATCGTAGTATTATAATACTGACAAATACAGGGGATATTTAACAACAACATTTAAAATATATTCGTTAGTTTAATTAGTATATAAAAATTACGAGGCCATACACACATTTCACACACCCACGCGGCGAATGGGCACGATGCAACAAGCACACGTATTGACTAAATCTTCTTGTACTTTTTAGAGAAAATCTTTTGTAATTCACTCGCTACTTAGCTCAAGCATCTGCCAACTAATTCCGACGTTGCACGCTTAATTTGTTGGTCAGAGGTATTCTTACTTAGTAAATCGCTGCAAGTTGTAATTTAGGGGTGATATATCTAACGCAGGTACGTGTGGGGTGGGGGGGATATGGAGGTCTCGTTAAATGAGTGACATCGGTCGAAAAGGCTGGTAGAGCTATGGCATTCCCCCATCGTCAGTAATTGCAATAGTTATTTTATATTACAATGGTAATTGCAATGACAATTGAGATTCATTCGTGAGAGAATTTTCGACGATTAAACGTTAAGATCGAAACGTCTTGTGTTGACGCTTGAAGTTAGCAATGTGCCGTGGAAGCAAATATATGAATAAATACGCTCGTTATAAGCTTAATCTGCAATATGGGACGTATTCCGACAGGGCGTTTTGATATTTCGTAATTTACGCAACTATACCTATTTACAAAATTGTTCGAACGTAATTCGCACTGAACGCGTGTCCAAGTACCGCGCCACGCGTGCGGCCCCCGCTAACATTGCACACGCTTGAAGTAGGCCTAGATATCCGGCTACCGCACACGCCCGTACAGCTGATCTAACATGCCACTCCGAGTGTGAACAAAACGAAAGCGGTAACAAAATGCACATCTACTGCCGGATGACGTTGCCACGACAACGTCGACAACTTGCAGGCGGCGATGACAACCATTGTGTTGCTACAATGATACGCGTTCTTTCCTAAGGCTTATGGTGAATGGTTGGCATTTCAAACATCTCGTGCATATTTGGGGCGCCTTGCCTATACTTTCTGCGCATGCCCAGGAAGAATGCCACACTTACAAATACCAAGAGTAGGAGGAGCATCAGCGTCAGAGAGATGGCCAATGTCGACTTTGATATGCATCGCGAATTCTGGCGACTGTATCCCGGCGCGTTCATACCTGTAACGTAAGCAACAAGAATGAAAATCTATTACAAGATGGTGGTTATAACTTTAGGCGCATGCAATGAACCTTGATCTTAATTTGAAACTTCCTGTATTGCACGATAAATATTTTATCGCTCATTGATCTTTGTGTAAAGTTTAGTTGTCGTACAGTGTCATAATTTTAATATAGGATCTGACCTCAATATGGTTAGCGTTACGTTTGCGTTCGTGTTCGGTTATCATAATGTATACAATTATTATGAGTAGGACCTACATTTTTGCCGTGAAAGCGGTCTTCTAAAATGAAGTCGTTAGTGTAGCCGTTTTCGTAGCCACGGGGATATAAGCACATAAACTATTGCTCATTTCGCTTTCATTGCACAGTTCATAAGCACCTGCCAATATGGCAACCTTTTGGTTGTTTATACGTCATCCCCCGTGTTCGTCGGTATGTACTAATAGATAATAACTAAAAACCCGAGTTTGCTCCAAACTACGCATGCGATTTAACGTCGATATTACTACAAGCATATATGGGCTTGACGAGAGATACGAGTGCAATATACCATGAACACACAACGTGATCATCAACTTTCCTCACCTATCGGAAACTGTCCGTCTATATGCTCGCCGGGAAGAATGATTTTGAGGCCTCTGTAGACATTGGTAATTTTGGTTACATCCGATTGCGCCTCATCTGTCGATCTCTTTCGCCTGCTTCTGCTTTCGTCGTCGCACGTCCGCTGCAAACATATTGCTCGTGTCATTGTTGTCGTAAAAGCAATATCTAAAATTCATATTAGGCTTATGGCTGAATAGAAATGTGCGTTTTTGCGTAACGTTAACAAAACCTAAATTGATGCGAGCGAATTTCGCATTACATTGAGATATAACGTCAGTACCCTCTTGCATCCAACAATGATATTTTCGCGGGGAGATTATATATCACGCCGAGCGATTTCACAGCGTCGTGAACTACGCTTAGAGAAAGCATGCATAGAGTACAGCGTGTTCGTATACGGATCACGTAACGCGTTCATACAGTGACACAAAGACAACACTATAAAGATCCTTACCGGTCTACACTTGTTTTTACAGACGTTGACGTTGCACTCGAAATACACGTTGTCCTTGTCGGGGAATTTGAAGCTCTTGAACACCGCGTAAACGTATGTTTCGCCATTGTTGTTGTAACGCGGATTCTTGTTGAACGCTCCGATGAGTTGTTTATTAATGGGACACCTGTCAGCAAAGGGATAATTATCATGATTAAATGCTATCGTGTTAACAGTGTTATGTTTGTACACCATACTTCGTAAATACACTTTACTAAACAAAAAATCCTAAGCCGGGGACCAAACTTTTCCGTGTCTATGTACTGCAAGAAATACTTGAATTATAATTTGTATAATTTGATTAATACCGTTATATGCGAAGCGATGAATTTGACATTGCTAAATGAAATTAACATACTATTATTAACATACGATGTTTAGGCTAGTAATTATATATATATATATATATATATATATATATTCCCATTTTTTCATCACCCATAAAAAAGGGCTGACATCTACACATAAAACAACACATAATTACCAATAGGATTTGTCGTTTTTATTTATTACAGCTTCGAGATTGTTGAATATACATAAAGAAATGCGAGGAAAATATAGCTCCCGCATCGAACATTCACTGCAAAAGTGATCTTTAACTTTGGGACTAAATGCGCACGCTGATATCTCGACATCAACGTTTCTAATTCGACAGGAACTTGCGTCATTCGCCACGCACGCACATTATGCGATTCGATAATGTGTAGCTACAAAACTAGCTGAGAGTTTTTCACATCGTAACTAAACGAAAAGTCATTACTAATATCTGGGGTTAATAATGACAAATTACAAATGTACAATTTTTTGCAATTTTTTTTTTAAGAGAGAGAGAGAGAGAGAGAGAGAGAGAGAGAGAGAGAGAGAGATACATACCCGTCCGTGTCTATTAGGTTCACCTTGCCTAGAGGAGTACCACTGTGGGCGTAACAGTCCGTTACCCAGATATCCCAGTTTCCTATGCGACAAAATGAAGATTTTAATACGCTACATGTAGTTTTACATAAAACAGTATATAAGATAATAAAGTTTGAGATTAAACGAGATTCGTCCCTATTCATCGTATCTGAGAACGAAAGAGTCATAACTGTGTTACTTCTATACCACCCAGAAGTTATACGACCATAGTTCATGCACGCCCGCCGTGCGTAGTTTTCAGCAGTAGCTTTAACATTTAGAGACTCTGTCTGGACCTGCCATCTGGAACGTATTTATTAATAGCGAGAACATTTCCAATCAGCACACTCTTACCAGTATCCTTGTAGTGAACGACGATGGATGCTAGTTCGCCAACCACCAGTGTAGAGCTAGGCGAAGAACGTGGATCTTTGCCTGCCACTACCTTGAGGTATATATCCGGCAGTGGGACAGGGGATGTTTCAAACGCACCGCCTTGAATATGCCTGTTTACGGACACACATGTATCTTAGTATGGTATATTTGATAAAATATAGAAACGCTAAATATATCAACGCAGAATTAAAAGCTAAATTTGCTGTCTTGGGAACTGCGCAAAAAATCCGTGTCACATGTTAGACTCCGGTTTTCGAATGTCGGGTTTGCAACGGATGTTAACTATTATCTGGCTCAATTGGAACCATCCCAGACGACATTTTTTCGCAATGACGCGTAAAACGTTGCTTGCAATACGCCGTCGGTATATTGTACTAGGTCAAAGAGATGCTTCAACAGACACGCATGAATGCGATTATCATGAAACGCCCTTTCGTACACTGCTGCCACCTCGCGGTATGCTGAGTATCGACGAAAGAAATCGTGTCGCGTCAATAGCGTCTCGCGTTAAATGCCAATCAATAAACCTAAGTTAGCTCATTGACCTAAATAATTACGAGCCAAATATATCTGTAGAATACTCACGCGACACCGGTTTGCACTGCGACGTTGTTTGCGTGTATTATTGGTGTGGAGCATGACACGGTGTAAGCTCTGTCTGAAGGACCCAGAACACCTGACTGCCGATCGTTCATCACGACGATGGTGTTAGCGAACGCCTGATGCGCAGTACCGGTATCATACTGAAAATACACGCGCACACATACGTGAAATAACTGATAATGGACTATTGATAATGGACTATCGATTATGATTAAAGGGATTACGTCACTGTAATTGCGATTCGTCTTACAAAACATCAGGCTACACACACACACACACACACACACACACGCACACGCCCACCCGCACGCAAGCACGCACGCACACGCGCGCACACACACACACACGCACGCGCGCACACACACACGCACGCGCACGCACGCACGCACGCACGCACGCACGCACGCACAAACCACACACACACACACACACACACACACACACACACACACACACACATACAAACATATATATATATATAATGACAAAATAAACTTATAGTTACTTAACTACATGTGAAAGAAGCATATATCTTACTAATTAGACTCGATTGATATGTATATGAATTTCGCTAGGAACAAGGTGATTATCAGTTCGAGTATGATAGAGCATCATCGGCCATGCTAACGATGCTCACTAATATTCATACCTCGCCCCTGAAATGACCCTATACTGCAACGGCTTCGCGTGATTCCCCGTCAAACTGTCATTTTTTTCAAAAACAGTCTACCTAAAAACCCATCACGGCATCCACGGTCTGGAGTTATCGACAGAATTAATTAACGTTATTATCATAATTAACGTAATTAACTTACGACGTCGCCCGCTTCCTGAACTCCGCATCCGTCGAGCGGGAACTCGACGACGGGGTCGGCACTGGTGAGGATCTCGGACGTGCAGCCCGGCGTGTTGAAGTACTCTCTCGCGTACACGAGACCCGTGAACTGACGCTTGAAGTGAAGGTTGACGGCCATGACCCGCCGCTCCGTGTCGCACTGAACGTCGATGTCTGGCGCCGCAGAGAGAAACGCAAAAAAGGTGTAAATACTAGGCAGTGTCTGATGGAGGCAGGGATGAAGCTCATGTTCTCGCGTTTATCAACGTACGGTCATGAAACGAATAAACAGAATAAAAATGAATGAGTAATTATTTAATTAAATAAATAATTATCATAAATATGATTTAATTCCATGCAGCAATATTCCGCCGTATTGCTATGCACACATAAGGTTTTAAGAAACACACATGAAGGATGTACGCGGGCATCAGCCGGATAAAATTTCTGTGACAAATTATAAATAAAAATGACGCACAATTATTGGATAAACTTTACGAGTTTAAAAGCGTTCGTACCGGTTAGCATTTCGTCGATCGTTGGCCCATCTCCGCCGCCAGTATACGGCGTTTGTGTCGTAAATTGATAACCGTACGACTCCCTGCCCGTCGTTGATGGTGTAGCCTGCGTGGTCGCATACCGGGTTGAACCGCCCCGTGCTTGCTCGTTACCCTGTCTGTCATCATCATAAACCCGCGCGCCGGCACTGGAGCGACCGTCGTCCCACGGGTTTAGAAACCCGGCCCGTTGCTGTGCAGTCGCTCGGCTGTTGGAAACAAGTTGAGGCCGCCTCGTCGTTGTGCTCCAGGGGAAATAGTAATTACTGATTCTCGCGTTTGCGAACTGATTGCCGTCGGCGGCGTCGAACTCGGTGTAAGAGGGTTCGTCGGCTCGCTGGTCGGCGCCGTACGCGTCAACAGCGTCGCGTACGGCGACGCCGACCTCGGCTCGTTCTCGAATCTGCTGCGTCGGCGCGCTCGCTTTATCGAATTCGCCCGCCTTGCCGCCGACGACGAGCGCGTTGAGCGGCAACGGAACTTTGCCGTTGTTCTTCGTCCACGGATTGAAGAGTCCCCGCTCGTCGAACGATCCGAATCCGTTATCCGGTCCGCTTACAGGCACGACCTGTCCGGTGCCGCTGCTTGTCACGCTGGGGTTGTTGTTGATCGAGCCACCAGCGGCGACGACGAGCGGTACGGTGGGACCGCTCTGGTTGTCACCGTACGCCTGAGTGTTGTACGTGTACGTGCCGCCGGTAAGCGGGTTGTAGACGGAGAGGCGCGACGGAGTTTTGCCTTCCTGTTGATAACCGGATTGGAATATTCCCTCCTGGCTTTCGTATCCGGTTCCGTATCCCGGCGACTCTTGCTGCGACGGGTATTGCGGTTTCTCCTTAACGGGAACTCCGACGTTCGTGTAGGCGCCGTAGTTTCCCACCTGCACCTTCTCGGGCTCGGGTTCTTGCGCGCCGACGTACGGGTTTACAATGCCACGCGCATCTCCCGCGCGCGCTGCCCCTGTCGGCTGTGAAATCTGTACGCTGTACGTAGGCCTGTGTTGGCTGTTAAGCTGCAGCGGCTGCGATCCATCTCTAACGGGAATCTGCGCGTTATGAATCGCGCCCGTCGGCGAGAAATCCGGCTGAGAAGAAACGACGTATTTGTAAGACTCAGGCGCCGCCGCTCCCGCTCCGTGCTGGTTCAAATTCTGCAGTCCGCCTACATTCGCTCCGCCGCTCTGCGGAAACTGTCCAATGGGCGTTTTGTCAGCAACCTGAGCTTCGAGTACATTCGGCCGGTAATTGCGCTCCTGTACTTGCACGCCGACGTTCGTATAGGCCGGGTGACTTCCTATTAGGACGGTGCGTCGTTTCTCGTTAATCGGAACGCCGACGCTCGCCGTCTGCTTTGCCGTGTTGAACGACACGTACGGCTTATCCTTGACAGGCACGTCGATGTTGTATGCTTGGTCCGTTTGCGTGAAGTCCTGCTGCTGATGCTCTTCCCGGTCGAGTAGGGCTGATATCTGCTGCTGCTGGCGCTGCAACTGCTGGGCTTGCGCGGTACCGTCGAAAGAAAGGCGCGGGCTTATGTCACCCGCATTCTGTATTATACTAGCAGGAAATTCTGGCAATTGTTGTGCGCCTTGGTAGTCGCGCGCAGAGACTCCTACGTGTGCAGTCATTCCGCGCCCAAATGCTGGCATGAGATCTTGACGTTGTTGCAACACGCCGGAGTAGTTAATAAGGTTTTCCGGTTGATTTGTATCCTCTGCTGGCAAACTAACGCCTTCAATCGGCGATAGATGGCGCGCCTCGTCAACATTGACACCGATATTACTGGAATAGCGTGCATCGACATTATCGGCTCTTCCCTGGCCCTGGCCCGCTGTCAGACCAACGTTGGCATCGTAGAGTTGTCCGTTGGCCGATTTTAGTGCATCCAGCGAGTAAAATCCTTGCGGGATGAAATCGGTGTCTAAATCGGGCGATGCCGCACCCTGATTATCGAAATAACCATTTTGCGATAGCAACCCATTGTCTACCGGCGCGCCCACGTTCGTGTACATTTGAGAATTACCGACTCTGATCGATTCCTGCGCTTCGCCGACGGGCAGACCTAGGTTGGCGCGATACTGCGACCCGCGGAAATCCATGGCTGGCTGTTCGGCATCGACGGGTTCGTAGTAGGGCGAGTTGAGGCCGGGGTTGAAGCGCGCTGCATTCTGCTCGCCGTAGGCGGCGTAGTAGCGCTGGTCATCGGTCACGTCCGGCGCCTGTCGGTCGGCGAGTTGGTCGTCGTAGCGCGGCGGAGCGCTGCCGCCGTCGGCGTTGCCGACGCTCCAGTAGTGCGGCTGCGGCGGGAACACGCCCTCGTTGAGATTCTGCGAGGCGTCGGCGGGAGAATTCCAGTCCGGCACGAAGCTTCCGGCCTGATTTCCGTTCTGGTCGGCAGCGAAACTTAGACTGGCTCTGGTTCTTTGCGGAAGCGAGTCTGTCGGAACGTCCTGCGGATTTTGATGTACGTCGGCTTTGTCGGGAGCGGCCAGCCCGGCGGTGTACTGTCCCATGTTGTAAGCATTGTCCTGCTGCTGCTGCTGCTGCTGTTGTTGTTGTTGTTGTTGTTGTTGTTGTTGTTGTTGTTGTTGTTGCTCAGTAATCGCTGGCGCTGTGTAGGCATGGCTAGGGTAGTCGTTTATCGGTTGGGGCGCTGGCTCCTGTCGCTCCCTGACCGCAACGCCGATAGACTGCGAAGCTCCCGCCGAGTTTCTGTCGTCGCCCGTGCCGGCGCTGTACTCCTGGATGTGCTCGGGAACGTTGTTCGGCCGCTGGCCGTCTCTCACGGTAACGCCGATGTTTCCGACGGCGTCGATGTTGGACGATGGTCGCTGCAGCAGCGGCGCTTGCGAGCGCTCGTACGAGCCGAAAACGACGCCGCGCTGGTCGCCGTAGTTCTGCTGCGGCAGTCGTCCAGCATCGGCGACGAACTGTGACCCAGCTCGCGTCTCGGTGTCACTACCTGAGTTGTTATCGATCACAGGTATGGCGGCACCGGGATATTCGGGATCTTCCGATTTCTGAAAGACGCCTCTGAAGTTGTAGGGTCGGTGGCCGGGGGCGAGGTAGGGGTGGTAGAGGTTATCGCTTTCGATTCTCAGCGGCTGACGAATTCTCTGCGTGACGAGCGGCGTGTCGGTTTGCGGTCCGGAATACGCGCCTAGTTGTAGTGTTGGTTCTGGCTCAGCAGACGGTGATTCGGTGGTCGGTGCCTGAGTTGTAGTGGTGGTCTGTGTTGTACGCGCGAGCGGCTGCTCTGCTACGAACGGCGTACTGCTTGGGCGCTGCGCTTGCGCAAATGATGTAGATTTGGTTGGCGAAAATGCGTACACGGACGGACGAAGGTCCAACGGTTTCGGCTTAAACTGAAACGGGACCCCGAATCCTCTCGTTCTGTCCGTCTCCTTGGCGCGCGCTTTCCCGGCGGCTGGAAGCGAAAAGCCGCCTTCTGCTGCCTGTGGCGTCAGCTGAAACGCGGGCCGCGCGTACGCCGTGGGCAGAGCTGCAAAGCCGCTGCCAACAGGTCGTGCTAAAGGCGAATCCTGAACGGTGACCTTATCCGCGTTACCGACAATCTGAGGCTCGTTGTCGTTGAATGCGATGCTGTCCAACGGAATAGCAGACGCAACGCCACTCACTAACGCTGCGGAGTCATCCTGCTCCGTGCCAATCCCCGTACCGATTCTTGTCGATGCGAGCTTAGTACCCGGATCAACGCCAGCAAAGCGCCCCTGCTCGGGTTTATCTAGGGGTTTCAGTGTTGGCTGCTGGGTCGTCTGCGTGGTTACCTGCTGGACGCCCCGCTGGCTTCCCGTCTGTGTGAACTGGTAGCGCTCGTACGGGTTCCTCTTCGTCGGCCCCGCGTCGCGTGTCTTCGATATGCGACCGACCTGTCGAGTTGTTCCGACATTGTACGAAACGGTTTGATCTAACGATCCGGATACCTTGACGGCGACTGCGCTACCTTTCACAACCCCGGCTGGAGGCCTGGGGCGTACCGCGTCGACGCCCACGGTTTGCTCGCTCTTTGGATTCAGTAAAGTCGGCTTGTCACCGCCGACGACTTGCACGACGCCGGGACCCGAGTTGACAAGTCCGATGCTCGGATTGTCGCGACGCTCGTCCGATGCGGTTGTCTCCGTCGACGCGACAGTTGTTTCGACGTAATCAGTTCCCGGATTGTAGGGTTCGGTGTCTGTCCCATAGTTCCACGGCGTGTGTGTCGTTTGGGCGGCGGCAGCAGCTGCCTGTAATGTAGGATCGGCGTAAGAACGCGAGATCTACGCAACGCGGTAACGAAAGTGAACTGTCTTGATCGAGCAACTTTAACTGTTAACCAGAACTGTTAAAAACTTTGCAGTTTAGCCATTACATCAAGCAGTAATGCCAATACTATAAGTCTGAAATAAAACGGAACTGTAAATAAGAAATGCTTCGCTTATCGAACGGCTTTCGTTTCTTCGCTCCATTTTGTTACTAAAACACGGATATTTATTTTTCCACGTACCAGAAGCAGTAAGGTGAGCCACGTGGCAGTCATACTCACTGGGGGCTCGTCTCACTATTCCCACTTTAACTGAAAAGAAAACAGGAATAAGTTAATACACACACGGGCTTACGTACGATTAAAAACGCGCCCGGCACACTACAGTAGACAACTAGGTGAGCTACGTGTGTATTCCAGTTTGAGAGAAGCTTTATATAACCTCATGGGAGCAGCACCGATGAAATAATCGTCATAAAGCAATAGGATAATATATCCTGTTTAGTTCCGGATAATTATATTTGTTCATTTCAAACCAATTGTGTCTCGATAACGATTCAGAAGTGACTGTATCTAAACAGGTGCGTGACAGACCTAGAAAAGCTGCATGCCTAGAAGCACATGTACAATGTGTTCGATATTCCTAGCGCTTGAATTTAATTGTAATCTTTCTCGTTTCAAATATCATATAATAGAGAGACTGAGAGACACGACAACTATCAAACCAGAAGCATTCAACGATGCATGCCTATGCATATACATCGTGCGTGCGTCTGTACGTGCGTGCGCGCGCGTGTGTGTCCGTTCGTCCCTGTGTGCCCGCGTGCACGGTAGGTACGTGTATGTGCGTGTAGTGTGTGTGTAGTTGTGTGTGTGTGTGTGTGTGTGTGTGTGTGTGTGTGTGTGTGCGTGCGTGCGTGCGTGCGTATGTGCGTGCGCGCGTGACTAGGTGTGTATGTGGCGTATACAATACGATCCACGTGCGTGTGTGTGCGTGTGCGTGCGCGCATGTGTGGTGTAAACAATAAGATACGTCTATCAGACGTCTCTATGCCTACATCTCTGTGCACGGATACAGCGAGAGACGAGCAGAATTATTCGCTCTTGTCATTGTACTCGCAGTTCAGATAAAATAAAGGCTCAAGGGGCATTGTAAAGAGAAACCGAATTTCTAAGCCGAAAACAAAAGAAAGCACGCATCCATTTACAAGGGTGCATCGACTAAAATAGCGTCTAGTACAATGCGCTAACCGTAGCCTATCTCTAATCTCGACAATAGACGAGAAATTATCCAGTCACTGTAGCGAGCAACCGCGCAGGCAGCGATTATGTAATCAAACGACGCTTTCTTGGCGTGTGACCCCGGAAGACTTTCGCTTTACGACTCGAGTGAAGGAGAAGCGAGTGAAAGCGCCATCTACTATAGTTCGTGCGCGACTGATACTATCGGGCTGGAGCGTCCCGAGAGCAACCCGTGCCTGCGCACAGACGTGGCGCGTCGGTCACGCCTGCACGCGCATCCATATATTCACTTTCGGATACATTCTATAGAACCAGCCTCAGGGCAGCACGGGCAGGCGTTCATTATTCGGCTGCGATTCATACTTCCTCGTTAAGGCGCGCGGTCACTGACACACATGCGACCCGGCGCATCCGTTCCGAGGATTGCCGTGCCTGTAGTCAGATATCACCACGGCAGGTGACACTGTTTGGTACTCTAACTTAGTGTGCCGAATCCGGCTGCGCTCAAAAAAAGTAAGCCATGACAACAGGTTCAGTAAAACTATCTGTTAAACAAATAGAAATATTGACTCTAACACACGCTCGAGTGATTGCTTTTTTCAGTTCCTTGTTGTAATCTATGCGCACTGGCAACCATTACCATTGTGTTTTTTCCGCTACATTCATAAACAGATGGAAACGCATCTACGCATGGGTTAAAAAAAAATTGTCACTGTTCTAGAAGAATCTTGCTCTTTTTGAATCTCGTTTTTAGACATTTGTTTCGCCGGGCCGCGAAATTTTTTTTCCCAAACGGTATAACATAGCGAAGAATTTAGCGCCTTCTGATTGGCTGCTTCGATTATAGTAATATTATATGTTATAATAATGAGTAAAATATGTGTCTTTCATGGAAAATACATCAGAAAACTTATACTTATCTAGCGGTCATAAACCAAAACAAACATTTACAAACGGCATTTGTTCTCTTGTCTTGAAGGTTTTCTTTAGTCAAAGCAAATCAGTCAAGAAACGGCATGATATTTGGGTTAATTTACTCAAACCCATGTTGTTTTAAAGAAAACATACTAAAAACTACTTTAACCTAACTTACAGAAAGTTCGGGAAAGTTTTTGGTAGATAATTGGGGATTTTGGCTACAAGTCTTGGAAGCTGACATCTTGCCAAATTCCAGCCAATCAGAAGGCGCCTAAATCCTTCCTATGTTATACCGTTTGGGGAAAAAAATTTCGCCGCCGGGCCATCATGATCTAGTGAAAATCGCCGAGATAAACCGTGAAACAAATTAATGTACAAAGATGGCATTTGTTTTCTATGGTATAGCTTGCGCGTTTCGGTACGCGCGAGTATGGGATGTAACGTTTGGCTCCGAGGGAAAGTAATCACATGTGGGCAAATATCCATCCCACCGCTCAGTTCATGAACTTTCTTTCTTCGCCCTCATCTTCGATATTGTCCCCTAATGTCCTCAAAACGACGATTATATTCTCGTAAATCTACGCTCTACGGCAACAAGGAAGCATCTAGTTAGACTGACGCATTGTGATACATGTAAGAATGACTAACGTGTAGATCAACCCGTCTGCGATATTCTGGTAGTATAAAGCAAAGGACAAAAAGACGGTCGGGACTGTCTTCTTCGAAAGTATAGTTTAGTGGCAGGCGTCACCCCCGGCTATTATACGGTAGTCGATTGTTGCCCATACCAGTTTTTACTTTATTGCACTTCCTATATTCCTAACGACAACAGTATCTTGGCTTTTCGTTCGCCTTGACGGTAAAACAGTAACGTGTCACAAGACCGTAGAGAATGAGAAAGCGTGTTACGGGGAATATATAGATAACATCGAAAATTATTTTCCGTTGACGACTATGTGTAGAGGATTCTTATTGTGAGGGGTAACTACGTTAGTAGATTCTAACTCAAAGGTTACTGATGTCATATTAGCATTGGCGGTGCAATGACAACTTAAACGCTATCAGAGTCTAGCGCCATGTATATGATGTCTTACTACGTAAAGATCGCCCGCCAAATATCTCAAAATGTAACCACTGATGAATAATTAACGTTCGATCATCAGTAAAGTTGGAGACTGTTAGTTGAAGTTAAAGACTGGAAATGCATTAATATTAATTTTTATCAAACGAATGATATAATAAGGATAATAAGTATAAAACTATTAATGTAGTCCATCTTCAACGTTATGATTACATCACAATTTTCGTTCGAACAATTGAGTAAACATAATTATAATGTAATACTACGTGTACGTATACTACGCGTGTGTGTTGTCGAAATGCAGTAAACTTTGTCTATCATATTAGGAGCCCTGAACAAAAAAGCATCAATGACCTCTTGATAATTTCCTTTTATATTACTACATATAATATTGCGCCATCGAAACCAACCAGTACCAGGTTCTCCGACTCGTCTTATACGTTAATCGTGGTATACGCACAGCGATACGCGCGGAAACGAAACGTCGAGTACTTACCGATAGCGTTGTAGTCCTGCTGTCAATGTTATTTCGGTGCTCTCGATATCCGACGCTATAGCGAACTGCGCTGATTGATGGACACACGGTTGTGTTGTTTGCACTTATAGCAGGGAGATGCCCGTTGGTCGGAGAAGCCGGCCCACGATGACCCTACCGTAACTTTCTCTTACTGCCATTCCTCGCCGGTTGCCGCGAGGGCGTGGCCTGTTCGTCGATGCGGATCGCTGATGGTCATCCCACACACGAGGAGCAGCCGGGTGGAAACATGTGGATACTGGCTCCCGTCACGCTTTCGTACTCAAGTTCACGGTTAGTTATATTACTGCCGGCATACGATTCCAAATTAATTCCTCGTGTTTCTGGTGAAAGTTATATAAGACCAAGTATGTAATAATTATTGTAATTTCGCCTTCGTTCAACGTGTTGCTCTATTATATAGGTTATGTGCATTTGTGATCACATTTTCTTCCTCTCGCGAACAAACACATAGTGTGCAACCTTCCTCTAAAGTAGAACGTATTATATTATGGATCAATGCTAACAAATATTTGTTGAAATTTATCGAGTTGACGTTTTATTGATGATCTGTATGAACGGAACGAGGAAGTCACGGAGCACACGCCCGTGCGTATCAAAAATAGTGTGCGTGTGTGTGTGTGTGTGTGTGTGTGTGTGTGTGTGTGTGTGTGTGCGGTGTGTGTGTGTAGTGTGTAGTGTGTGTGTGTGTGTGTGTGTGTGTGTCGTAGGTAGTAGGTAGTGTGTGTGTGTGTATGTGTGTGATGTGTGTGGTGTGTGTGTGTGCTGGTGTTTGTGTGTGTGTGTGTGTGTGTGTGTGTGTGTTGTTGTGTGTGTGTGTGTGTTGTGGTGAAAGAGAAAGAAAGAGAGAAACAAAGCGTAACAAAAGAAGGTTCAAGAAAGTGAATTGGAAGGAAAACAAAGATACAGAGAGGGAGAAAATAAAGAGAGGTGGAGGTAGAGAGAAAGGGGAGATAGAGTGAATGAAATGAGAGAATAGGAGGAAAAAAAAGATCGACATATCAAGTATCGGAACAGTATGCCTCTGTCAATTCCACGTGATTAGTTTTTTCGATTCGAATTATTTAATAACTTTAAGCAGGACGGACAATCTTTACCAGAATTTTTTCCTTCATAACTGATAGCGTAAACGTATGCTTGTGCATGCAATGTATATGTTGAAATAAACATAGTTTTGTCGATTTATAGTAGAAAGGACAACTATTAAACAGTATGGGCAATATCTTCCCGCGATGTCTGCCTAGTTATTGCATGTCACAAGATTGCTCGGTTGCTCGCAAAGAAACGCACTTTAATGAAATTAGCAACATTTACTCCGAAACTAATTGCTGCATTTTAATTCTGTATAGCGCCTATTTTATTGTAAAATGCATGAAACTTACCGTAAATCTGCAGAATTGCTAATTGCTCACTAGCAGGGATGACTTGAGATTTTCGCGATTAGTTTGATTAGCGGGCAACGCGCTAATGTGGTTCTAAGAACATCAGCAGTTGTGTTGATATTTATCTCTAATATTATAAGAGATCTATAATTATACACATCCTGTTATTAATTCAGGGAGAAATTAAAACACAGTCGTGGATGATATGCTTACTGCGCGTAGTTCTAGTCATGACTGACGACACAAACACTTTAACAATTAATTATAAGCACGCCAATATGTAAAAATTTCTCTATAAGACTTTAGCATAGGCACTGATACTATGGTTGCGCTTGCCCTAAAAATATTACCCAACATGGTTATCAACTTTGAATCGTAAATTATTTATAATTAAGTAGAAGAGCACATACTTTAATTAAGTAAGAGTGATATTAAAAATGTCTATTTCATTGTCAGAAATTCAATAGTTACCAAATAATACTAAGCAATTATCATAATTATATGTAAAACTAATTTAATTCGAATTAAACATTTTTAAATTAGCCAATTACACTACTTGTAGTGGATATAAACCACTGTGATCCAAATTGCTTACTTAATAGTTTTGTAGTAAGTAACATAATTTTTTTAATTGAAAACTCTCTAATAACAAGCCTGTAATGCGCATGACTTTGTTTATACAAAAAATGTAAAATTTGCTGAAATTATAAATTTAAAGCAGCTAAGCAATTCAGAATAGTAATATATCGGAAAATTGGAGTCTATAGAGCCAAAATGCTATACATTCATAAGTATAAAGAAGGTACTAATCATAGATCTACGCGAATTCTTACATACAGGTAACTGAGGTGTGTTTTCGGCATGGCCTAGAATCGTCAGAGAAATATTAATTATGCTAAAAAGTCAACGACTCCTTGTACTACTAACTCAGAGGTTGTTCAGGCTAACGACCCCGTAGATATGACTGTACATTAATTCGCGGCTCATTGACACATCTATATGTCAACACACAATGACAAGACAGAAAGAACGTGTGAGTGATCCTTAATTGTCTTTTTGTGGTGTACTGGCTTTAGCACCGCGTGTACCGTGTATTTAAGAGGGCAAATCAATTACAACTAGAGCACTCCGGAGAGCGCAGACCTCCGCAATAGGCAGCTAATTCTCTCACTGTTAAAAATTTAAAATTTAATTAATTGGATCCGTATCAACCAC
>NW_014577515.1:82013-83103 GCF_000485595.1 Priapulus caudatus
AATTCTAAGTTACCCCATTTCTGACCTATCCTAAAAATTTAATTAATTAATTAATTGAATCCGGATCACCACCAAAATGTAATCAATTCTAACTTACCCCATTTCTGACCTATCCTAAAACTTTAATTAATTAATTAATTAATTAAACAATTGGATCCGGATCACCACCAAAATCTCATCAATTCTAAGTTAGGCGATTTCTAACCTATCCTAAAAATTTTACGACAATCCGTCCATAACTTTTTCAGTTAGGCTGTACACAAACACACAAACCCACAAACCCACAAACCAACAAACACACGCCGGTGAAAACATAACCTCTTGCCAACCCCTTGGCGGAGGTAATAACAGATGTGCCGCACCTATACGTGCCCTTTTTGTATGTCAATTTTGAGGCTAAAGCACCTATTATAAATTGATGTATAGTGAGCATGTTGTAGGGGGGGGGGGCATATGACCATTTGTGCATTGACAATATGCGTGTCTGTATTTATCACTACAATAGTATCTCATTCAGTGGTTTAGTGGTTGGGCGAAATGTGCGCAGTTTTATATTTTAATCATTAACGCGTTTCGTATTATTTTGAGTGTGTTCAATGTCAGTCCTTGGAGCGAGTCAGTTTACTGCGTTTGATTAATTTATTTCTATTTGGCAATGTAATGCGACATATACCAAGACTAGGAAGATGTCGACGGAGAAAAAGAGGAAAAGAAGATAAAGGTGAAGAAAATGGTAACGAATGGAATGAAGGAGAAAAGAAAAAAGAGGAAGAGGAATAATAATAATAAGAAGAAGAAGAAGAAGAAGAAGATGATGATGATGACGATGATGATGATGATGATGATGATGATGATGACGATGATGATGACGATGATGATGATGATGATGATGATGATGATGATGATGATGATGATGATGATAAGGAGGAGGATGATAAGGAGAAGGAGGTAGAGGAGAAGAAGCAGAGGAAAAGAAACCGAAAGAGCATGCCTAATCAGACCCGTAATCGTTAGGCCTATGCTTCTTTTGTTCTCACGTTTTATGATGCTTTTTTTGTTAACGGAATAAAACAATTTCAAGATAACACGG
>NW_014577515.1:83391-88360 GCF_000485595.1 Priapulus caudatus
GTGTGTGTAGTGTGTGTGTGTGTGTGTGTGTGTGTGTGTGTGTGTGTGTGTGTGTGTGTGTGTGTGTCGTGTGTGTGTGTGTCGTGTGTGTGTGGTGTGTGTGTGTGTGTGTGTGTGTGTGTGTGTGTGTGTGTGTGTGTGTGGTGTGAGAGAGAAAGAGAGAGAGAAACAAAGCGTAACAAAGAGGTCAAGAAAGTGAATGGAAAGGAAAACAAAGATACAGAGAGGGGGACTTAAAGAGAGGTGGAGTAGAGAGAAAGGGGGAAGAGTGAATGAAATGAGAGATAGGAGGAAAAAAAAGATTCGACAACAAGATCGGAAACAGTATGCCCTGTCAATTCCACGTGATTGTTTTTTTTCGAATTCGAATTATTTAATAAATTTAACAGGACGAATCTTACCGAATTTTCCTATACTGTAGCGTAAAGTATGCTTGTGCATGCAATGTATATGTTGAAATAAACATAGTTTTGTCGAATTTATAGTAGAAAGCACGTACTTAACAGTATGGGAAATATCTGTCCCGATGTCTCACTAGTTATTGCATGTACAAGATGCTCGGTATGCTCCAAAAGAAACCACTTTATTGAAATTACACAGTTTACCACAAGACTAATTGCTCATTTTAATTTGTATAGGCCTATTTATTGTAAATCATAACTTACTAATCTCGATTGCTAATTGCTCACTAGCAGGGTGACTTGAGATTTTCCGATTAGTTGATTAGCGGCAACGCGCTAATGTGGATTCTAGAACATCAGCGTTGCTGTTGATATTATCTATAATATTATAGAGATCTATATTATACACTCCTGTTATTATCAGGGGGAATTAAAACAACAGTCGTGATATTATGCTTACTGTCGCGTAGTTTCTAGTCATGACTGACACACAACACTTTAACAATTATTATAAGCACGCAAATATGTAAAAATTTCTCTATACTTTAGCATAGGCACTGATCTATGGTTGCGCTTGCCCTAAATATCCCAACATGTGTACAACTTTGTCGAAATTATTTATATTAAGTAGAGAGCACATACTTATTAGTAGAGTGATATTAAAAATGTCTATTTCATTGTCAGAATTTCATAGTTCCAAATAATACTAGCATATCATAATTATATGTAAAACTATTTTTCGAATTAAACATTTTAATTACCATTACACTTACTTGTAGTGGGATATAAAACACTGTGATCCAAATTGCTTACTTTAATAGTTTGTATAAGCAACATAATTTTTTATTGAAACTCTCTATAACAAGCCCTGTAATGCGCATGACTTGTTTATACAAAAAATGTAAAATTTTGCTGAAATTATAAATTTAAAGCAGTAAGCACATTCAGACTAGTAATATATCGGAAAAATTGTCTATCCAAAATTCTTACATTCATAAGTATAAGGTATAGCAATAGGTCTACGCGAATTTCTACATACGGTAACCTGAGGTGTGTTTTCGCATGCCTAGAATCTGTCAGGAGAAATATTAATTATCTAAAAGTCACGAATCCTTGTACTACTCCACGAGGTTGTTCAGGCTACGACCCCGTAGTATGACGTGTACATGTAATTGCGGTCACTTGACACATCTATATGTCACCACATGACCAGACAGAAAGAACGTGTGAGTGACCTTAATTGTCTTTTGTGGTGTTACTGCTTTACACCGTGTACCGTGTATTTAGCAAAATCAATTACAACTAGAGCACTCGGAGAGCGCAGACCTCCGCCAAGGCAGCTCAATTCTCTCACTGTTAAAAATTTAATTAATTAATTGGATCCGGATCACCACCAAAATGTAATAAATTCTAAGTTACCCCATTTCTGACCTATCCTAAAAATTTAATTAATTAATTAATTGAATCCGGATCACCACCAAAATGTAATCAATTCTAACTTACCCCATTTCTGACCTATCCTAAAACTTTAATTAATTAATTAATTAATTAATTAAACAATTGGATCCGGATCACCACCAAAATCTCATCAATTCTAAGTTAGGCGATTTCTAACCTATCCTAAAAATTTTACGACAATCCGTCCATAACTTTTTCAGTTAGGCTGTACACAAACACACAAACCCACAAACCCACAAACCAACAAACACACGCCGGTGAAAACATAACCTCTTGCCAACCCCTTGGCGGAGGTAATAACAGATGTGCCGCACCTATACGTGCCCTTTTTGTATGTCAATTTTGAGGCTAAAGCACCTATTATAAATTGATGTATAGTGAGCATGTTGTAGGGGGGGGGGGCATATGACCATTTGTGCATTGACAATATGCGTGTCTGTATTTATCACTACAATAGTATCTCATTCAGTGGTTTAGTGGTTGGGCGAAATGTGCGCAGTTTTATATTTTAATCATTAACGCGTTTCGTATTATTTTGAGTGTGTTCAATGTCAGTCCTTGGAGCGAGTCAGTTTACTGCGTTTGATTAATTTATTTCTATTTGGCAATGTAATGCGACATATACCAAGACTAGGAAGATGTCGACGGAGAAAAAGAGGAAAAGAAGATAAAGGCGAAGAAAATGGTAACGAATGGAATGAAGGAGAAAAGAAAAAAGAGGAAGAGGAATAATAATAATAATAAGAAGAAGAAGAAGAAGAAGATGATGATGATGACGATGATGATGATGATGATGATGATGATGATGATGATGATGATGATGATGATGATAAGGAGGAGGATGATAAGGAGAAGGAGGTAGAGGAGAAGAAGCAGAGGAAAAGAAACCGAAAGAGCATGCCTAATCAGACCCGTAATCGTTAGGCCTATGCTTCTTGAGTTCTCACGTTTTATGATGCTTTTTTGTTAACGGGAAAAAACAATTTCAAGATAACACGACGTGAACCATGGTATTACAAAGAATATGTTAGAGAAGAAGTGGGCGAGCATGCGAAACATCTTATGACATGCACATATTTCATCCTCTCTTCCTCGTCCGTTAGATGTCAGCATGTGACGACGTGTTGATACGCAATTACATCCCGTCTGCCTAACAGTATATATATATATACGTTATACGTTATATATATATAGGCGTATACGTATACTTTCACCACAGAAAAGTTTTAAAAATATTTAGCATGTTATTTAGAAACAATTTTACTCAACTTTACGTAATATAATACCGTAAAGAATGCTAGCCGTATCAATGCGGCATACAACCGCTGAGGTGTTTGGCAAGTAATATTCAACTAAGTATCGCAATGCAGCAAAGGATTACCGATAGCTGTGACATAGACGAGCCTCAAACCCTAGTCCTCACACCTTGAATTTCTGCGTGATAGATTTCCATTGTTTTTATATTTTAATAATTAACGCGTTTCGTATTATTGTGAGTGTGTTCAATGTCAGTCCTTGGATCGAGTCAGTTTACTGCGTTTGATTAATTTATTTCTATTTGGCAATGTAATGCGACATATACCAAAACGAGGAAGATATCGACGGAGAAAAAGAGGAAAAGAAGATGAAGGCGAAGAAAATGATAACGAATGGAATGAAGGAGAAAAGGAAGAAGAAGAAGATGATGATGATGATGACGATGATGATGATGATGATGATGATGATGATAAGGAAGAGGATGAGAAGGAGGAGGAGGTAGAGGAGAAGAAGCAGAGGAAAAGAAACGGAAAGAGCATGCCTAATCAGACCCGTAATCGTTAGGCCTATGCTTCTTTTGTTCTCACGTTTTATGATGCTTTTTTTGTTAACGGAATAAAACAATTTCAAGATAACACGACGTGAACCATGGTATTACAAAGAATATGTTAGAGAAGAAGTGGGCGAGCATGCGAAACATCTTATGACATGCACATATTTCATCCTCTCTTCCTCGTCCGTTAGATGTCAGCATGTGACGACGTGTTGATACGCAATTACATCCCGGCTGCCTAACAGTATATATATACATATATACATATGCGTATACGTATACTTATACTCACGTACACACATACACACGCACGCGCACACACGCACACACACACGCACACACGCACACACACACGCGCACGCACGCACGCACGCACGCACGCACGCACACACACACACACACACACATATATCTCTTAATCATGCTATATAATATGATTATTTAGATCTCTATATATTTATATTATTTTTATTCATATTTATCATTGACTTTCATGACTTTATTCACAGCTTACGGCTTGTACTAATTATTGAGTATTGTAGTTAAATGTTTGGAGAAACACAGAGTAGTGAATAGATCTCTCTACTATATCGATTTCGTGACTTCTGTGTGTTAGATCATTCCATGTATTGACTCTTCGTCGTGTGGCGAACATGTACAATGTTAACACGCAAATATGAACAAAAAGAGTTTTTTGACATATACATATATAGTTAATGAATTTATTGTTATTCTATACAAATGATTCCATCGGCTTGTTTGAGCAAGCTTCAGATGTGCAAATAAAAACAATTATTTTATACGTTTTAATTCGCTATATAACATAAAAAATGAGGATGACGAAAAATGATAAAAGATACATACATGCAATAATGATATATATATATATAACAGTATATATATACATAATTTCATATAATATCAGTGTGTTGCGATGACTACTGGTCACTAGTAATGTCGAGACGTCTGGTGCTATCCAGTACACGATGAAATAAACATTGATCTATAGCGGATCTATAAGGACAATACGATAGGAACTCTTGTTGTACGCGCAGCGTGGAGCTCAATTAATGCTCAATTAAGCTCACAGAGCTCAATTAAGAATTGATAAAAACTACAACACGTGACAAAGTTGTATAATTAGTTCTCCTGCGCAGTATGTGTTATGCGGACGGAAAGCTGTACCTGAACTATTGTAACATGATCTGTAATCGGCTATAACGCTAATCGACGCATATGACATTCAGCCTGAGTGTATCACTATCTGACATATATATACCATGGTACCTTGTATGTCGAA
>NW_014577515.1:88370-109575 GCF_000485595.1 Priapulus caudatus
CACGTTTTATGATGCTTTTTTGTTAACGGGAAAAAACAATTTCAAGATAACACGACGTGAACCATGGGATTACAAAGAATATGTTAGAGAAGAAGTGGGCGAGCATGCGAAACATCTTATGACATGCACATATTTCATCCTCTCTTCCTCGTCCGTTAGATGTCAGCATGTGACGACGTGTTGATACGCAATTACATCCCGGCTGCCTAACAGTATATATATACATATATACATATGCGTATACGTATACTTATACTCACGTACACACATACACACGCACGCGCACACACGCACACACACACGCACACACGCACACACACACGCGCACGCACGCACGCACGCACGCACGCACGCACACACACACACACACACATATATCTCTTAATCATGCTATATAATATGATTATTTAGATCTCTATATATTTATATTATTTTTATTCATATTTATCATTGACTTTCATGACTTTATTCACAGCTTACGGCTTGTACTAATTATTGAGTATTGTAGTTAAATGTTTGGAGAAACACAGAGTAGTGAATAGATCTCTCTACTATATCGATTTCGTGACTTCTGTGTGTTAGATCATTCCATGTATTGACTCTTCGTCGTGTGGCGAACATGTACAATGTTAACACGCAAATATGAACAAAAAGAGTTTTTTGACATATACATATATAGTTAATGAATTTATTGTTATTCTATACAAATGATTCCATCGGCTTGTTTGAGCAAGCTTCAGATGTGCAAATAAAAACAATTATTTTATACGTTTTAATTCGCTATATAACATAAAAAATGAGGATGACGAAAAATGATAAAAGATACATACATGCAATAATGATATATATATATATAACAGTATATATATACATAATTTCATATAATATCAGTGTGTTGCGATGACTACTGGTCACTAGTAATGTCGAGACGTCTGGTGCTATCCAGTACACGATGAAATAAACATTGATCTATAGCGGATCTATAAGGACAATACGATAGGAACTCTTGTTGTACGCGCAGCGTGGAGCTTAATTAATGCTCAATTAAGCTCACAGAGCTCAATTAAGAATTGATAAAAACTACAACACGTGACAAAGTTGTATAATTAGTTCTCCTGCGCAGTATGTGTTATGCGGACGGAAAGCTGTACCTGAACTATTGTAACATGATCTGTAATCGGCTATAACGCTAATCGACGCATATGACATTCAGCCTGAGTGTATCACTATCTGACATATATATACCATGGTACCTTGTATGTCGAATAGTCATATATATATATATAAATGACTTACGCCATTATCATACAAGGTGTTCAGCTAGTAGCTACATATATATCAGGGGTTGATTATGACAACATATATATATATATATATATATATATATATATATATATATATATATATATATATATATATATATTGAAATTCAACTGGTCTGTCATGTAACCAAAATGTCAGACGTGGCATCATATTTTTTATCGTAGATTATGTGATTATTTTGAATCTGTTTTAATCCAAATATGTATTTGAAATTGAAACTTGCGCATCTAGAACATTCTATTTAAATAAATATAGCCAAATCGCGCGATGTACCGAGTTAAAAACCGTGTTACATAGAGACCTAGTCATTTACTATTGCACTGGAGCACTGGAGTACTATAATATATTCTGGAAATACAATAAAACAAGCAGCTTATCCCTGTTTTTTAGAAATACTAGAATAGATCACAATTTAGGTAAATTATCGTCTAGAATATACCTAATTGTCAAGATTTACTTGACATACAGCAGCATTGAAATATTACGCAATGAATGTTATAATTCCAGCATCATAGACAATATCTGTGTACTGTGCAACCAACTTTGCTCTTGGCAGCAATAGCACACTTACACATCTAGTGAAATAAATGAACGATGCAATGAATTGCGCAATGGCGATGGCGATGGCGATGACGATGGCGATGGCGATGACGATGACGATGACGATGACGATGACGATGATAATTATGAGATATGATGATTGATGTTAGAATGATGCGTTGCACGAGTTTATTACACTGAGTAATGATAACTTATATGAAACGTATTTTTTAACAGCAGTTTAAAAGATTTCTAATCTAATGACTGCGATATTCAAGCATTTATCACTAACTATCGTTAATAGAAAGTTGGTTAAAATATTACTTTGGTATTCATCGAGGGTTTGTTAAGCTTTATTCGTTAATTCTGCATAGAAATGAAGGTATATGGTTTTTCAATGTAAGTGAATATCATTTAACAGGATATATGATAACTCCAGGTTTACTCATTCCGATACTTTAGTGTAAGTATTATAGTTGAGGCTAGTGTTAGAATGCAGATACGGCGTTAGAAAGAGATGTTAATGCAAGTATTATTAAAGTCGATGATTTGAGACATGAGAAGAGTGTTAGATAGTTTTGTTTGTATTAATAGGTTAACTCATATGAGTATCTGTGCAAGCTATTGATGGATGATGTAGGATATCGTACACTCATATCACTAAAACATGTGCTATAATTTTCTTCTACCGTAGTAATAATACCGTGTTAGGAATATTAGTTAATTGATTCAGCTTATTAATGAAAGTATTTTACGTGCAATTTTAAAACGAGGGTGTATCTTGTGCGTTAAAAATATTAGTATTGGGTGGATTGCAATGTTAACACGTTATGTTATCTATTAGGGCTAGACATCTAGAGATTTCAGGGTTAGATCTGCTGCAATAATTCATTCATTTTAACTATCGATCTAATGCCAATTGGGATATTAGTAGCGCCTTTCACATGATTTTAGCAGCAACTCAATTAATGTTAGATTGGTGAATAATATCAGATTAATGGATCTTGAAATAGAGCTAAAGTTTTGCTAATAACGAATTTGTAAAAATAGGGAAGTATCGGTTAGTGAAGGAGCTTAGCGTTTAGTATGCGGAGCATGATGTTAATTATGCGCTATGTTACAGTTATTTCAATCGCTAAGGGGTTACGTTGATACTAACGTGATTACCTGATGATTTCAGTGTGCAGTGCATCGTTATGATAAAAAAGGTAAATGTTTAAACTGCGGTTAGACACGTGCCTGGCAACAGTGAACGATTGGATTTTACTCCGTAGTGATAATGATTATGAAAATAAAGATATAAGTGAAAATAAGAATGAAAATGAGAGTGACAATGAAAATGAGAATGAAAATGAAAATGAGAATGAAAATGAGAATGAGAATGAAAATGAAAATAAAAATAAAAATGAAAATGAAAATGAACATGAAAATGGAAATGAAAATGAAAATGAAAATGAAAATGAAAAATGAAAAATGAAAAATGAAAATGAAAACGAAAATGTAAAAGAAAATGAAATGAGTGTAAATGTGCGAAGATGGGATGGTTCTGTGATGGTGTTAGGATGACATAATTAGGTGGAAATGGACGAAAATATTAAGGTTAAAATGAACTACATTTATGGGTTTACGGGATTAGTAAAGTGCAAATCTACAGTGCAATTGGAAGCTAGTGCGTTTGGTGCTAAGACATGGTTACGTGCGATATAAGTAATATGCCATCATAATATAATCTCGTCATCGTGTCTGTTTCCATCCGCGCAGAATATAGCTATGTAAACTAAAGACTAGACGAGAATTATTGTTAATGAATTAATTATGAACTCTCTACAAATGCCTTTGTATTTATAGAACGGTCAAAGTTAGTTGAATGTTTGCAGTATTTTGCGATTGTGATTTTCCAAGTAAGTGTTATAGCTATTTCGGCCAAAAATTTGCATTTTAAACAAAATCAAAATTTAGAAATGATTGGTATTCATTTTTTCTTTAGAAATTCAGCTCTTGCTAATAGACGTGTCTATAATTAAATTATACTACTTGTGATCCAATCCAGTAGCAATTTACTCCTTAACCAAACGTGGCAATAATCGTCGACAAAGCATCTTTTTCCCCGAGAAATAGTGAGAGGCCATGAAACAGTGTAAAAACTATAACGCCACTGTAAGCGCGAAACCGGTATGTTAAATTCAAAACGTTACGCTGTTTAAAGATTGGGTAATCAAGCCTACGCAGCTTTCCTATGAAGACGCTTCTGCCTATTAATTACTCACGTTAGTTATATAATATCATATATACACGAAATTAACTCTACGTGACATTCTCGAATTCGCTAATCTACAAACCCTTAGTGCTGCTTACTGGAGCCGAATAAACGGGTTCGATGCCGTGCGTGCCGTAATAGAGTTGCTTTCTCTCCGCCAGCTCTCTCTTCTGTCGCAGACAGTGTATGCCGAGTAGGGCGCTGATGATGGCAGCCAGCAGAGCGACGGCGACGATGCCGACACTGACGCCGAGTGTGACACGCGACACGCACACCGAATCGCCGACGTTGTAGTTCATTCTCCAGTCTGCGAACGTCGAAAACGCAAACGCTTGTACCACGTCTACAGACGTTACAAATACGCACGCACACACACACACACACACACACACACACACACACACGCACGCACGCACGCACGCACGCACGCACGCACGCGCACACACACACACACATACGCAACGTATATTTATTTAGTGTTTAATTCAAGTGAAAAATAAACCGCATATGACTGCATATTTCTCATCGCGGAAAATCACGCAAAAACACAAGGTTTGTTCGCAATGACTTACGCCATTATCATACAAGGTGTTCAGCTAGTAGCTACATATATATCAGGGGTTGATTATGACAACATATATATATATATATATATATAAATCTAGGCGGTACTTACACAGCGGGATGTCCTGCTCGCCGGGCAGTATGATAGTGAGGCCTCTGTAGATTAGCATCTTCTCGGTCGGCAGCGCCTTCGCCGTTATGTTCTCAATGAGGACGTCATCGATGACGTTGATATCGGTCTCGTCGTTGCTGACCTCGCTGTCCTTCTCACTCAGCTCACGCTTCCTACGACTGCTGTTGCAGGGGCGCTAAAGAGATGTAAACGTACACGTTGAAAGACCCACCTCGGCTAACAACGTTAGCATCATACGTTAATCGAAATAAACAATTTTTTTTATCAGAACCAGGATAGCAATTCGCGGCAATAGCGAAGTTTGTAACAAGAACAGGGTGGCATGAATAATTTACTTTCTTCCTTTATTACACTCTCGCTCTCTCTCTCTCTCTCTCTCCTACTTCCTCAATTACTATTACTGCGATACCCCCGCACGCATGAGAAATCGTTTCACGCGAATAGTGGTAATTTTGCAAACGAGGCAATAATTCTTTTACAATCAAACGTGTGCTCTCACCATGTCGCATTTTCCCTTGCACACGTCGACGGTGCACTGGAAGTAGACGTTCGACTTGTCCGGGAACTTGAACGCCTGGAAGTGGAAGTAGTGTGCCAGGTCGCCGCTTGCTAGACGCCCGTGCTTCATGGGAGAGACGAACTCGGGCTCGTAGGCCGGACATCCGTCGTCGCCGATCAGCGGAGTGCGGCTGCGTCCGATTCCGTCGTGTGCGTAGCAGTTGGATAGATGCACGTCCCAGATACCTGATGACGACGACAAGACGACTATGACGCGATCATCGCTCGAGCAATGGCACTCGCAATATATAATCGTAATATATCGTAATATCTCGTGCAATAGCACCGCGATGTTTCGTAAAAATCTGGCGAGTAACCCTGGAAGCAGTTTTCGATGCCCGTTTTGTTCGTAGTGAAACGCCTATCGTGTGTGTTTTAAATTAGTTTAAGCTCGCCGTGGGGTATGGCCGTCAGCAGGCAAGTTTAACCGAGAAAGTCAGGAGAGGTGCTGTTGAAGCTCAACTATTAGGGTTGCAGTTCTAATGGCTATTCTGAGATTAATCAATAACGCGGATGTCATTTATATGGAAACTTACCGCGGCTGCCGCGGTGGATGACTGCAAGGGTCGCTGGCTCGCCGACAGTGAGTCCATTAGACGGACCAGCGTTGGGATCCCTGCCGTTGCTAACTTGCATGTTCACGTTCAGTGGGTTGGTGCTCGACTGTTCGAAGTCGTCCGACTTCACCTGGCACTGGACGGTGTAGGCGCGGTCCTGGGTGCCCAGAATGCCGTACGGTAGCGTCATGAAGATGAGCGTGTTGCCGTATGTGTAACCAGGGTTTCTATTGTACGTCTCGCCCTGCAGTGAAGAAAACAATTTTGTTACGGTAAACTCTGCTTACTACGAAATTGTCATCTGTTAAGTTTGAAGTATTCACGATTATAGATATCGCGTCGAGTGATTTACTGCTATTATTTATTATTCATTATTATTATTATTATTATTATTATTATTATTATTATTATTATTGTTAACTTACGCTGACGGGTCGCTCAACGGTTCCGCAGCCGTCCATGGGTACAGTCAGTAGCATGAAGTTTGATCCGTAGCCGGTGCTGGTGCAGTTTGGCTGGCCGAAGTAGCCACTCGTGAAGACTTGCCCAGTGAAGCCATTCGTCATTTTAATCGTAACCTTCATCTGCCTACTGTCGAAATCGCAGTCGGTGTTGATGTCGCTGAGGAATTCCGCTGCCTGCACGGTGCCGGCAAGCGGCGCCTGCGGGCTTGGTTGCTGTGGGTAGGCCGGCACCTGGTTGGTTTGACTCGGTAGATATCCAGCAGCTCCGGGAGCATTGAAGGTGTTAGGGTTGTTGCCAACTGCTCTTCCTCCTGCCAGTGCGCTAGGGTTAAAGAAACCACCCTGCGGTTGTCCGTTGAAGTTGTAGGCTCCCTGCGGCTGTGCGCCAGGATTATAGGCTCCCTGCGGCTGTGCGCCAGGATTATAGGCTCCCTGCGGCTGTGCGCCAGGGTTATAGGCTCCCTGCGGCTGTGCGCCAGGGTTATAGGCTCCCTGCATTATAGGCTCCCTGCGGCTGTGCGCCAGGGTTATAGGCTCCCTGCGGCTGTGCGCCAGGGTTATAGGCTCCCTGCTGCTGGCCATTAGGGTCATAGAAACCACCTTGTGGCTGTGAATTGGGATCGTAGTAGGCACCGTCTGGCTGCCTGGCGTTGCCAATGCCGAACTGTTGCTCGGGACCGTACTGCCCAGCTGGGTAAGGGGGCTCCTGCGTGTATTTGAATTTATTTGGGGCCGTGTAGACGTCAGGTTGCGCGTACGTGAACGGAGCCTGTTGGTTGTACGTGTCATTGCCGTTTCCCCCCAGAACTGCTCCACCCAGCGGTGCTACTCCGTGCCCGCCGTATCCACCGCCGCCGTATCCACCGCCGCCGTATCCACCGCCGCCGTATCCACCGCCGCCGTATCCACCACCGCCGTATCCACCGCCGCCGTATCCACCACCGCCGTGTCTTCCATGCACGCCGGACGGGGAACTTGTATCGGAGAATCCGCTTCCGTAGCCACCTTGGGAACCCCCATGATAGCCTCCATAGTTTCCTCCTCCATAGCCGTCTTTGTTGTCTTGAGCGTGCTTATTGGTTCCATACCTACCGTATTTGTTGCCTGCATTACGGCCGACAGTGGACAGTCCTTTACCATAGGAGTGATCTGCCTTGCCGACTCCAGAACCGTATCCGCCGCCTTTATAGCCGCCAGCGTCATCGTATCCGGATCCGTAATTGTATTCATATCCCTGAGAAGCGCCGCCTCCTCCATAACCCGCTCCAACCACGCCCCCAACTCCTCCGTATCCGGCGATGCCGCTTGTTCCAGCATTGCCTCCGAATCCTCCGTGACCGATACCGGCTCCGCCAATTCCAACTCCTCGACCGATACCGGCTCCGCCAATTCCAACTCCTCGACCGATACCGGCTCCGCCAATTCCAACTCCTTGACCACCAATGCCCGATCCATGCCCTCCGCCATACCCACCACCGTATCCTCCGCCTTGTCCGCCATACCCACCGCCGCCGTATCCTCCACGGCCGCCGCCGTATCCGCCATATCCACCACCGCCGTCCCCTCCATGGCCGCCACCGTATCCACCACCGTATCCGCCGTACCCACCGCCGTAGCCGTGAGATCCGCTTACTCGTCCCTGATGTGGACCCGAGGAGCCGTCGTTACGATGCCTATCGTTATTGCCGTATCCGACATCGTTATCCCTGTATCTGTCATTCCCGTATCCGTCATCGTTGTTCCTGTAGCCGTCATCGTTGTTCCTGTATCCGTCATCGTTGTTACTGTATCCGTCGTCGTTATTCCTGTAACCGTCATCGTTGTTCCTGTATCCGTCATCGTTGTTCCTGTATCCGTCATCGTTGTGCCCGTATCCGTCTTGTCTATTGTCTCTGCCGTACGAGTCATCGTTGCTGTAGTTGTCGTCGCCGTAACTGCGGCGTCTGGACGTTCCGTGTCGATCATTGTCGCGGTAGCTGTCTCGTTCGTAGCCGTAGCTATCATCGGAGTACGAGTCGCCGGATCCGTATCCTCCTCCCGATCGGTCAGAGTAGCCGCCGTCAGAGTAGGAGTCGCTGTCCGAATAGCCGCCGTCGTCGTCGTGGCGCGAACCATAGCCTCGCTCGACGTAATCGTCGATGTCGCCGATTACGGGGCCCTTAATACGGTACGTGTTGACCGTGGGGCGCGGCCTGCGCTGCTTGCGGCTGCCGGTGAATTTGTGCAGCAGATCTCTGAATCCCTGTCCATACCTGGCGCGCAGCGGGGCGGCGACTTCCTTGTCGTCCTTCGTATCGGCCGTGTCCTCTACGGTGTACTCGTTGCTGCTGTCGTCGTCGGCCTTCGGGCTTTGCTGATCGCCGTAATCGCCTGGGTAGTCATAGTCGTAATCGTCATAGTCTAATGTCCTATCGTAGATGTCGTCATTGTAGCCATAGTCACCGCCCTGCGCGTTTGCGTGTGGATCCGACTGTGATGCTGCTAATACTACCTAGAAATAGATTTCCTATGTTGAAGCTATGGGTGCGATTGCACATTGTAGCATCGGCAGTGGATTACGTTTTCTGGTTAAATGATTGTAGCAATGAGTTGATCGAATAAATCGTCACCGTACTTCAATATTAAAAAAAACTTCACGTACAGAAAATGTATAAATAAAACAAAACCGAGCGAAATTCCGGACGGGGTTACACAACAAGCAATACAATGTACGAAAATACCATAGCGCGGTACAAAACATACAATCATATACAATATGAATGCGACGAACCCCAAGGCAGACCTCTCCACACGAGCACTTCGTTATACTTACGATGCCGAGCAGCAACACGCAGATGAATCTGAACTCCATCTTCAACTAGATCTCGTCGAAACTTCCTCGATTGACACGATAGTAAACTGCGCGATGTAGACGCGTTCTGATTGCCGAGAAATGGCAACTCTGTCAGCTAGGCACTGACGACTAAACTCTGCTCACGTTGAAACACAACTTTTTCTTGAGATCGTAGTCTTATGTGGTGGTTCGTGCCCTTATGCGACAGGTATCCGTTACCCACCGTCACCTTCACTGTTCACGTTACCACCTTCACTGTCAACGTGCTCACCAAGAATGAGAGATTTACTTGCGCGACATAGCTTAAATAGCGTCGTTGACCCGACTCGGAAGAGAGCAGCCTAACATAGGTAAAGACCATTAGCGAACGTGTTTTCTTTAAGTGTCAATTAAGTGAAAGACAGTGCCATCGAGCTTGGCCGTGTGTGGTGGAGACAGGGAGCATCGGTGCTGACTCCTAGGGCGTTTCCTCGGTTTCAATTCCAACTTAGACCCATAGACTCCCGGCAAGCTCGCAACAATTATTTGTATCGACGAGGGTCACACGATTTACCCTCCAAGGTAGCATTTAATTAGTGTCTGTCTATACTTGAACCAGGAACGAAAACCGACGACGCTAATGGTTTCTTCGCTCGCAATGAGTACCATGACAGTTTATTGAACCTATACTAGAGCAATTGCTGTTAGAGCAATGACCACGACTTTGTACATGTGCCGTGGCATTTCTATATACGGACGACAACCAGTACCTACCAGTAACGGGACCCCGACACGAGAATCACACGCCGTGTATAGCATTAATTATCAGCTTGTCATCTCTGCTTTTCAGTACTTTTCTGTTTTCAGTGCGATCACATGGCTTAGCGCGTTTAGATTCGATATAACGAGGATTTAATATACCACGAGAGCTACGTGTGTAAGTGTAAGGATTTTTCGACACCTAAATGCATACTGCATCTGCATTTAGATGGCACTGTGAAGTAGCGCAGGTTAATTATCATTAAAAAACAAATTCGAACGGCAACTGTGATCAAGTTTTTTTTTCATAGCAAAATGGTCTATAAAGACGAAGAACTCTATCAATTCAACATGTTCTGCTTGCATCTATGACAAATACGACATACGCATATACGCTCTCCTATGACACTATTTGTCATAGGAAGATTCTTCCTATGTCGTATTTGTCATAGATGCTAGCAGAACAGGCGGATTAATTGTACCACACGTGGAGGTAGGAGGACTGCCGTATTTAACGCATAACAGCGGGTGGGTATCGTGTACCCTTGCTGCCCACTTTATTTTATTGTAAGGGCTACACGATGAGTGTGATCTCTTCGCATGTAGCCCGCGCACCCGCTCACCAATTATACTGACTCGACAGCAACCCGACTTAAATTACGTACTCAGTAGATTACAGGAATTTGTTTTAGGCCTTATTTTAGATACTCGACTTTTTCGTTTTCGTTTAGGAAAGTTCGACAACATTAAATTCAGTCAAAGAGGAAGCCCGCAGACAATAAATAATATTGTAATTCGATGCAATATTGTGGTTCCGAATATTTTGGAGCAAATTGACACATTTATTTGGTGATGAAAGTACTACAGTAGTTAACCTGGTAGTTTTTTCCTTCTTCTATACTTTCACATTTAAAGATAAGTTTGTGTAGAAAAGAATTTGGGCAACACTGGTTACCCAACCGGTCGCCTATTTTCGATGGCCGTACCACTTTGAGATTGCGTTTAAAACATATTATATTTCATATTGAAATGCGTGTTTAATTATGAATTAGTTAATCAGCTATATTCGATGCCCGTCATCAGTTATATCTACCAGCTCATTTATATCGATCTCTATGGTAAATACATGAATATGGTGAAAAAATTTTCCTTTTAAGTACCCCTATAGTTTAGGTGTGTTGCGTATGAGAGAAATGACTTAGGCGATATACCGGTGTTCATACCTTTTTGTGACTTGGCTGTACAGGAAGGCGAAGGAAAGTCTTTAGGCGGCTAGGGAACCAGTTTGGTATGGCGTTTCTGTAATTAACTGGTAATTCATATCTCAGCTGGCGCGGCAATCCCGGAAACAAGTGGCTGACGTTAATGGTTGGAGTGATGAAGCGCTTGGGGAAGTTAGAGGCGAAGCATGCATGTTGACGTGCTGGGATAATGTATGTATGTATGTATGTATGTATGTATGTATGTATGTATGTATGTATGTATGTATGTATGTATGTATGTATGTATGTATGTATGTATGTATGTATGTATGTATGTATGTATGTATGTATGTATGTATGTATGTATGTATGTATGTATGTATGTATGTATGTATGTATGTATGTATGTATGTATGTATGTATGTATGTATGTATGTATGTATGTATGTATGTATGTATGTATGTAGGTATGTATGTATTATGATGTATGTATGTAATGTAATGTATGTATGTTATGTAGTATGTCATGTATGTATTGTATGTATGTATCGTATGTATGTAATGTATGTATGTATGTACTGTATGTATGTATGTATGGTATGTATGTATGTATGTATGTATGTATTATGTATGTATGTATGTATGTTATTATGTATGTATGTATGTATGTTGATTATGTATGATGTAATGTATGTATGTATGTATGTATGTACTGTATGTATGTATGTATGTATGTATGTAGTATGTATGTATGTATGTATGAATGTATGAGTATGTTATGTAGTATGTATTGTAGTATGTATGATGTATGGTATGTATGTATGTATGTATGTATGTATGTATGTATGTTGTATGTATGTATGTATGTATGTGATGTATGTATGTATGTATGTATGAATTGTATTGATGTATGTATGGAGTATGTATGTATGTATGTTATGTATGTATGTTATATGTTATGTATGATTGTATGTATGTAGTATGTATGTATGTATGTATGTATGTTGTATGTATGATGTATGTATGTATGTATGTATGTATGTATGTATGTATGTATGTATGTATGTATGTATGTATTGTTATTGATGTATGTATGTATGTATGTATGTAATGTATGTATGTATGTTATGTATGTATGTATGTATGTATGTTATGTATGTATGTATGTATGTATTGTATGTATGTATGTATGTATGTATGTATGTATGTATGCTATATGTATGTATGTATGTATGATGTATGTAGTATCGTATGTATGTATGTATGTATGTATGTATGTATGTAATCTGTGTGTGTGTGTGTGTGTGTGTGTGTGTAGTGTGTGTGTGTGTGGTGTTGTGTGTGTGTGTGTGTGTGTGTGTGTGTGTGTGTGTGTGTGTGTGTGCGCGCGCACGCACCCGTGTGTGTGTATGTATGCGTGCCTGGCTGTCTGTTTAATATAAAAAGTAAAATACTTTGATGAATGAAAAGCTTGAACACTCGTTTTTAAACTGGGATTGTAGTTAAATATTATGGTAATTTAATTATAATAATACAGAATAGTTTTCATTATAAAGAGAATAATCGAATAATTATTAAAAAAAATTATAAAGAGATTATTATAAATTATAAAAAATAATCATAAAGAGAATCATCATTTTGTTCTATTTACTTATTGAGTCATTACGGCCCACCGTCAGTGATTGCTGTTAGTTTTGACAACCATATGACCGCCTGTCGCGTGATTTGTGAAATGGTGACAAAATGATGTCGCAAGCCGCATTTGTGCTAGATCGCGTACGTGCATGCGTACGTGCGCGCGTGTGTGCGTGCGTAAGTACGTAAATACGCGCATGTGCGCATATGTGCTAAGGTTATCATGTTATCAGGAGTGAATAATAATAGATTTGATCTATTATTAGATTTGATCTATTATCTAGATTAGATCTATTATTCAATTCTGATGTTATTATCAGACCTTTATATTTAGCGTATCGCGATCGGTATATTATCTAGCTGTCATTGCCAAGTGTGATCACGTAACTAACCCTATGCATTTGCTTTAAAAGTCCCAAATGCAATTCAGGTACAGAGATTTTATTATGCAGATAATAACTACTAAACTGATATAATCAAATGTTAATCGTGATGGACCAGTCATATATTATATATATATATATATATATATATATATATTAAACGACAATTCGAATGTTTTGCATAACCATTGTATTAATAATTGTTAAAAATGAAAAACGAGCAAAAAGAACGTTCGAAACATTAGCACAGTACACACTGCCACACGTTTCGGCAGTTAGACTAAATACTAATGTGCCGACCTTCCACTGAGCGGTCACTGACCGTCTTAGTATTATTGCTTGGCCTATGCGTAGCTCTTTTATGCACGTGCGTTAGCGCAGCCTGGTCGAGCGCGGGAGATACAAGGATGAGAACGTTTGACATGATGCAGAAAACGCAATACCGGCAATTTAAATACGGATTCCCACACGGTGCCACCAAGTCCACTGTGTTTCCGAGCGCTATAAAAATATCTGGAGGTACTCTCGATTTGAGTAGTTACTCGTCGTGCTCGAGAATCCCAAGCTACGTACGGAAAGCTCTAGGAATAAAGGAACGCATTAGAACATGCACCTGGGTGCTGTTCATCGCCGTTTATCAGAAGTTTCCCGAATACGCGCCCGATATCGATACCCTGTCGCTAATGTTCATCTATATGCGCTGTGAAGAAACAGAAGGATCGTCCTCGTTTTGCCCTGACCCCTGTAAACAGGTACGTCGCAACTCATGTTTATTCTCGTCAGCAAATAATGCATCAGTTGTCAATTTTACAAGCTGGCTTTGAATTAAATATTTAACTTGATATCAAGATAGTTGCGATAGTTTGGTCAAATTGTCCATGTGATTACATAAAAAATACTACAATATAAAACAATGATTTTTATCATGAATAAGATAGGCCTCTTATAAGCAACACCGCGAAATATAAATTTAACACGACAACATATCGTTAAGATATGTCGGGAAAGCGCTGAAACGATATGCAAAATAAATAAAGGCCGTAGGAGGGCCTGCTATTATAATCGTTACTAAACAATTTATTACTTATTAGTACTCATGTGACTGTAGTTGATAAAATTCTCGTTTCTTGGGCACGTTTCTAACAATTTAGTTACAGTAATTATTCTAATAAATGTTACATATTTGTGGTACTGTAACATATAGTCTCACTTCTTTTACACGACGCACGCGCGCATATAGGACCCGTGCACAGACAAGAACCACGTCGCCACTGCGAAGTGCTTTCGAATTGCGCCGAATCTTTTCGCGACGGACTACCGCTGCGACTGCGCGTTCGGCTACGCCTGGAACGCGCAGAAGATGAACTGCGAGCAGCAAGACCTCTGCAAGAGCGGCGCCAGCAAGTGCAAGCTCGACCACACGGAGCGCTGCGACGCCGGCGCGATGGGCCAGGTCGAGTGCAAGTGTCGCGAGAACTTTATGGGCGTCTACTGCGACAAACCGCGCGACGCCTGCGTCGAGAACTACGACAAGACGATCACGCCAGGCTTCCAGGCGTGCCAGCCGGGAACGTGCGCGTCCGTGCCCGGTACGAACATGTACACGTGCACGTGCCCCGCCGGTCGCACCGACGATCCCAACTACCCGCACAACGACTGCCAGAAGCGCAGCAGCAAGTGCGGCGCGATGATCTGTCAGAACGGATACTGTCGGGTGTCGGCCGACGGCACGGCGGCGATCTGCGTCTGCGACGCCAGCTACGAGGGTCGCTTCTGCGACGTCGCGAAGCCGCGCTGGAACGCCTGGCGCGAGTGGGCGGAGTGCGCGCCCGAGTGCGGCAAGTTGCGCATCCGCACGCGCATTCGCACCTGCTCGCGCAAGGACGCACCCTGCATCGGCGAGGACGTCGACGAGCAGAAGTGCTCGCCGACGGTGTGCAAGGTAGCGACGTAGCGCAGGGCAGGGTAGTAGATGTGCCGTTAGTCGTAGAGTGGTCACGACGTGCGCGGGGCTATGAGCTCGGGTATGGTTTAATTGAAGGTTTATATATAGTTAAATAAAAATTTAAATGGGTAAACTTTTGATCTGGTTTAATGTGTATCTGATACACTGAGTGAGATTACTTCAAGCCCAAGGTAGCAGCTTATGGTTATGCAGTAGAATATAGAAGGTGTGGGTTGATGAAATGTCTTCTCTGGCTCGACGGGGGGGGGGGGAGTAAGTAGAAGAGTGTCTTAGGATAGTATGCTAAGAGTTCTATTTAGCGGTCATCACATGATATCCGTTAGTGGTGGGGCAACGCAGAAACAAGTACCAATTACTTATTTCATATTACTGCGAAAAGCGGACGGAATGTTTTTTAATAGCACATATGTTACGCGTTGTATCGCAGTAAAACGTAAAACGTAATCGGGGGATATTTATCTTTAACATCTCCTATTTGTATGATTTATCGGGTGAACCCGAATCAGGTCGATGGCCAGTGGGACGGATGGGGCAGCTGGAGCGTGTGCTCTAAACCTTGCGAGACGGGCAAGATGAATCGAGTTCGCACCTGCTTTTACGATGCGCCAGTTGGACCTATCGCGTACGGAGCGCCATGCCGCGGCAGTGCCACCGAGAAACAGTCGTGCAACGCTGTACCGTGCGCAGGCGATTACATACGCAGTGACACGACGTACGAGTTCCGCGGGTGACGTCGTCAGAAGGGACAATTAATCTTAATTCGTCCTGGTCCGATCATTTCGTTCTAAACCTGCTGTCAAATAGATTTCAATTTTGTCGTGGCTGGTATTGTGGTCGACTTCCTTAACCGTGTATGACAGTGCTAAATGTTTTACTAGATTTACTATCGTTTTGACAACGGACCCCCCTGAATTGCTTTGGTCTTCGCAATATAGCGTGATACAAGCGGTATAACACGTTTACTGATATACCAAAAAGATGTGGATATACATCGTATCAGGAGTGTATCAATAGGAGTGTATCAAATATTGATACACTCCTGATCGTATCTCTCTTATTTTAACGCATTTATACTTTTATGGTTCCAAAAATAGTAAAGTTTACTCTTTCAATAATCGTTTAAAACACAAAGGAATTATTCATAATGTCATTGATCATTATGTTTCTTATTCGATTTTTATAATGAATATTCGTATATTTTTCGTGATTTGTATTGTCGACTTCTGTTGGTTGTCTATTCCACGACGAGTGAAATAAGGTCCAATCAGATACTTTTCACAAGATTTTTACCCCCATATATTATTATTATTATTATTATTATTATTATTATTATTATTATTATTATTATTATTATCAGTAGTAGTAGTAGTAGTAGTAGTAGTAGTAGTAGTAGTAGTAGTAGTAATAGTAGTAGTAGTATTAGTAGTATTAGTATTAGTAGTATTAGTAGTAGTAGTAGTAGCAGCAGCAGCAGTAGTAGTAGTAGTAGTAGTAGTAGTAGTAGTAGTTGTTGTAGTAGTGGTGGTGGTAGTAATACTACTAGTAGTAGCACTATTATTACGAATATTAGGCCTATTAGTTTGTTGTTGTTGTTGTTGTTGTTTTTGTTGTTGTCATTGTTACTAGTATTATCGTCATCATCATTATATGCTGTAGAGCGGCGCTCGCTGGCGGCGGTGCGGCGATGACCGCCGAGATAGCCGCTCAGACGACAGGTGGCTGGATGAGCTGGCACACGTGGTCGCCGTGCACCGCTGAGTGCGGCGGTGACGTCAGCGGGGAGACGTACCGCACCAGGCTGTGTTTGCAGGACGCCTGCCCGGGGGACTTCTTCGAAGTGAAGGAATGCGGTGAAAGTTGCGCGCCGGGTTAGTGCAACATAATTGATCTGTCGTAAAACAACGCGTCGCCGAGCTCGTGCGCAGTGCGTTTAATCATTCTCGTAAACGAATAAACGATTTGCAGGAATCTTCTCCGGCAAAAATGTCATCAGCCTGATCATTCTCTACTTCAGGTGCATTGGCCTGGGATGCATGGATGCCGTGGGCGGGCTGCGAGAAGGCAGGAAGTGGAAACTGTACCCGCAAGCGCACGTGCCCGGCTGGTGCAGAAATGTGTAAAGGTGACGTGACTTTACCTGTAATAATTAGCCAGTCATTAACCCGTTCACATGTGGTTTCGCCAATATTAGATCGGATTACGCGAGCATATGTGAATTTTACACTGCAGAAGTCGACCAAGTCTGAGAAGCTCTAATTGAGGGTTTATTAAGCGGAATGCGCCAAATAAGTAAATTATTATGAGATTATTTGTATTGATTGATAATAATTGATATATGATTTTTTATTTGCGTTCTCATAAAAGTAAATTATGTGTGTTATTATTATGGCAAATTTCAAATATTGTTCTACCAAATCGTTGTGAGTTGGATCATTTAATTTAGTTTCATTATTTCATTTTCATCACGTTCTATTTTAAACTAATTGTCTTTTTATTAAAAATAATTGTAATTATTTCCAATCTAATTTATTTATTTTAGGCCCAGATTCAGAAACAGGTACTTGTTCTGACGGAATATGCAAAGCGGCGACAGCAGTCTCTCTTTTACATCTACTCAGCACCGAAGGAAAGGAAGCGGTCGCAAAATACCTGCGAAGCTACCCTAACGGTACAGTCATCGGCAGAATACATTCTTCTTTTGCGTGGCCCATGAACTCCCACATAGTCACACACGCACACGCGCACGTATGTAGACACGCACGCGCACACTCAGACACACATACACACGCGCATACACACGCACACATACACGCATACACTCGCTAATGATGAACACGCCTCCCCCATCCCACCACCACCCTCACACACACACACACACACGCACACACACACACACACACACACACACACACACACACACACACACACACACACACACACATCCAATCCACTCGCAACACACACACACACACACACACACACACACACACACACACACACACACACACACACACACACACACACACACACACACACAAGCGGGCTATAGTTGCGCTACTTGTAGGAAAATGTGAGGTCACTATTATTCTCGTTCTACCATGCGCCCGTGTAGATTCTAGTGAACAGCCGCGTTAAATGCAACCGCATTTATATTTAACGCACAGTTTCAAACATTACTCAACGATTTCTTTTACAAGAAGTGCACGCAACATGTGTTTATTTCTAGATCAGCAGATGACACCAGAACTGGCAGAAAGTAGCGGCCGTGTCAGCACAGCGAAGGTGCCAAACCCTATCGTTCTCATCGGCGGTATTGTTGGACTCGTTACGATAGTGCTGACATCTATCGCCGCATGTTTTTATTACTTTCGGAGGAAACGGGGTACGAGCACCAAACATGAAGAGGTTTCGACTACCACTGACGCCAGGTAGCGCCACTAAACAAGCACAGACGCTTCGTGATGTTCTCACTCTAAGTCGCTGCTCGTGATGTGGCGATGCTGCCTGGTATTGCTGAGTTAAATTTAAGAAACTCCGTTAAGTCGGGGGCGTGCGTGATAAGATAAGGAGTGAATAATAGCGATTATATTATGGAGATTTCTATTATTCACTCCTGATAAGATTTATGTGCATAAGAGTTGCGTTCATATAGCAAGGAAAATACGTAAAGCGTCTGTAATAGGCTAGCAATTTCAGCAAGGCTTAGCATACTAGAAACTTTATATGTCTATAATTCCATTTGAAATGATTTGAGATAGACGACATTCGAAAAGAAATCTATGAAAAAATTAAGGTGATAATGACGGTCATGTAGTTATTGTATTTTCTTAAAAAACTGCTTCGTTTAAGAAAATACCTTGCCATGGATTATGACCACGGCATCAATAATGTATTTAAATACATACATAATATATAAATATTTACAGTATTATAGCAGTATAAAATCAAGGTATTATTAGCTCTTGATAAAATATATAGCTATCATAAATAAACAAATATATATATATATCATATTATATCAATAACGTTACCATGTACGACATAATATAAAAATTTGTGCACACATATCCAAGGAAACTCACTACACGTTCTGCACTAGTTTATTGATAGCGGTCCGCGTGCGGTTCAGATGTGATGGAACATTTTATATACAGACGTCCATTTTCAAATTAAAGCACCAGCAGTCGAGAATTGGATTTCTTAAACATATTCAGAATGCAAAAATAATGCGCACAGCTGTTTCATCAATCAGCAGGCCAACATACGGCCCCCACGTGTAGCATACCGTAGCATCTTTTTTTAGCTTACGATAGGGATATACGGGAACGGTCGCGTGTATATATGAATGAAAATTATTTTTTTAAAGGCGTAAAAGTAAACACGGTTAAAAACATGTCAATGGTGATCGTTGACAATCGATAGTATTATAGACAATATGAGATTGCCGGTAGTAGGTACGGAGCGTAAACAAACCTACAAATATTTCTCGTCAGTGGCGTAGCCAGGATTTTTTAACAGGGGGGCCAAAAACAGCGAACTGCGCAAAATGGTGGATGACTTAATATTTTAATGGTTCCTCTGCTTTTCTCTCCACATCCTACGTTCCCCCACCTCTCAGCTCTGCAATCTTTGTTTCAGATGCCATGCATAAAGGCGACATTTTTGTTTGTTGTTCTTTGCTACCAATATATAAAAGGAGGGGTGAAAACAGGCGAGGGGTATGGGGGACCTCCCCCCGAAATGTTTTAAAATGTTGATTGCAGGAGATGGTATTTGAGGCACTTTTGAGTACATGTACAGCCTTCATTCTAAGTATAGAACAATTCTCTTTTTAGTAGAACAATTATTATTATTTTATTATTATTTTTACTTTCGGATCAACAGGGGGGGGGCATGACCCCTTTTGCCCCCCCTAACTACGCCACTGTTTCTCTGCTTACTAAATGATGATAATTTTCTTATGTGTGCATAAACTATATTGGATCAAGCCAGATAGCGGCGAATGCACACGTAGACTGCAGGAAATACACAGAGACTATTTCGAAATAGATAGGCAAATACAATGTCCAAATACCAAGACGTCTTATCAAAATGCTGCGGAATCGATTTATCGAAATTGTGTTAGACTTGCTACGGAACTCGTTTAATTACGGGCAGACAAAAAACTCCGATAAAATCCATCTCGTAACGCATCGCACTCTAGTTCTAGAAAAAAGTCGTAAACTTCGCGATCGCAGTATTCTACGGAGCGATAGCATGCAGTCACGATAAGCGCATGTACGAGAAACGCGACGATTCCGTCGCGGCGTTTCGACGACAAAGATACCGCTAGACAACACATCGTCGCATATCTCCGCGTAGCAAATATTTGCATTGATACGATTCATTCATGATATACTACTACGTACATGCACGCCACGCACGCATCGTCACGAGGCAATCCCCGCTCGCGCAGCCGGCGTGGTTTCGCTTCCCGACACAACCCCGTCGAGCCCCCTACGAATCGGTTTGTCTGGAGCGGGCCCTGGATACGGCCCGTAGCAGCAGCAGCAGCAGCAGCAGCAGCAGCAGCATCAACAGCAGCAGCAGCAGCGGCCCGCCTGTGGCAGCACACGTGTCGTGACGCCGGCACCACCACCGCGCGTGAACACAGGCGCGCCACCCTCACTCACTCGTGTGCCCGTCTTCCATGTGCTGGAGTATCTCTTGACACACATACCCGTTTACGACGCGCTGCGTGGCAATATGCAAATTGCACGTGCTTGTAAATGAGGTGATTACAGTTGAAAACTGACAGCGGAAATAGTCACCGTATCTACCATCTTTCATCGACATATTTACGTACGTAAGTACACATGGGTACATGAGTGACCTATTCTTATTATTGGTGTTTTTATCGTGTGACATATATCTATACATAGAGTATCATACATAATATACAAGAGTACATAATATGTATCTCTATTATGTACTCTTGATCTATATCAATATCTTTATCTCTCTCTCTCTCTCTCTCTCTCTCTCTCTCTCTCTCTCTCTCTCTCTCTCTCTC
>NW_014577515.1:109585-112085 GCF_000485595.1 Priapulus caudatus
CGTACTTACGTCTCTACTTCTACTCTACTCTACTACTCTACTCGTACTCTCTCTCTCTCTCTCTCTCTCTCTCTCTCTCTCTCTACTCTCTCTCTCTCTCTCTCTCTCTCTCTCTCTCTCTCTCTCTCTCTCTCTCTCTCTCTCTCTCTATATATATATATATATATATATATATATACTGTATATATATATCTAGGGAATTAGAGCGTATATGTTATTTTGGAAGGATCGATTTTTCGGTGATAGAATTTATCTGGGTGAGCATGCGTATGTTGTTGTATCATTATATAACGTTCATTATATAATAATAGTTATGTGGCTCATATGAAGCCAATCATTGCACACAGCATATACTTACAGACTTTGTACTCGAAGAAGTATCTAGGCGACGTCGAAAATAGGTCCAATCATAATAAGCACACAAAAAAGCGTACACCGATCTACTTACTACTGCTATGGCTCATAGTATACACACGCGGGCGAGTCATCAGTGCATGATGCTACGGTGCGGGCGGCTGAGCTACGCTCATATCTATAGCACAAGGGTTATTACTAGACCATTGTAGCGTTTCCTTTGTGTGCCAGTAGAACCCGTATATATATATATACACGCGCGCGCGCGGTGCAATGCGTGTATGTTTATCACGGCCTGCCATCCGTGGGCCGCCGCTGTTAGCACGCACACCTGCTCATTTCAGATTTCGTTTCCTGCGCGACCTGGACGTGGAGATTTAGTCACGGCCCGCTGTACGTACGGGCCGGGGTGCATGTCTTTCGTTTTATAGAGACACTCTGCGTGGGAACCGTTCCTAACACCCCTCGTACACGTATACAGTCAGTCGGCAGTCGTGGTGCGCGAGCCGTGTAGGGAGTTTATTGAGTTAGCAATGGGCCGCCGTGCCCGCAGGCGCATATAGTGGAGGTGATAGAAAATGCGATTGTACGAACATCACGTAAATAACGCCTAGTAATAGAAATTTACGAGCACGGCGCATTGTTTGAGCTGGATCTGTGGCAGTCGGAGATGCGATCTCGCAACGCAAATGGTGAGTAGCGGTCAAGGACCTAGCAAAGGGTCTAGGATATGTAAAAAAAAACACCGCAATTAATGAATCTGCGCGCACGTGTTGCAATTACGCAGCGCAGCGCACAATCTCCATCTTATTATGGCGATATGTACTCATATCAAGAGTAGATAATAACGTGTAATAAGTAGTGTTATTATCTACTCTTGACTCATATGTAGTAAATCCGCGACGACGCGGTGGCGTGAATACGTAATATTCTTGCTAGTGTCGTCTGCTTTTGTGCGGCTGTGAAGTCGGTCTTTCTCCGTAGACGCTCGCAAACACGAACAGATGCGCGTTGAGACGCACACGCGCACGCGCACCGACTTTCATTGTTTAACTTGGTGCTGTATTGGAAGCTGTCGGTCCGTGGCGGATTAGCTATGTTCACAACAGAGGTCCCCGTTAAGTTTCAGGCGGTTTCCGATTTCTGCTTTCAATATCCCTTACTGAGCATGACACACGCGCACGCACACACGTATACACGCACTCATTCGCTCACTCAATCATGCACGCACGCACGCAAGCCAGCAAAAATACATACACACAAACAAACAATCAAACACACGCACGTACGTACGCACGTACGTACGCACGCAGGCACACACATACACGCACAACGCAGGCACACACCTACACGCAGAGAGAGAGAGAGAGAGAGAGAGAGAGAGAGAGAGAGAGAGAGAGAGAGAGAGAGAGAGAGAGAAAAGAGAGAGAGAGAGAGAGAGAGAGAGAGAGAGAGAGAGAGAGAGAGAGAAAGAAACATACAAACAAAGAAAGAAAACAGAGAGAAACAGAGAAACAGAGAAACAGTGAGAGAGAGAGTAGAGAGAGAGAGAGAGAAGGAAAGAGAAGAGAAGCAGAGAAAAGAAACATACAAACAAAGAAAGAAAACAGAGAGAAACAGAGAAACAGTGAAAGAGAGAGAAGAGAGAGAGAGAGAGAGAGACGAAGAGAAGAGAGAGAGAGAGAGAGAGAGGGAGAGAGAGAAGGAAGAGGAGAGAGAGAAAGAAACATAACAAACAAAAGAAAGAAAAACAGTGAGAAACAGAGAAACAGTGAAAGAGAGAGAGAGAGAGAGAGAGAGAGAGAGATGAGAGATGAGAGTAGAGAGAGATAGAAGATAGAGAGACGAGAGATGAGAGAAGAGAGAGAGAGAGAGCGAGAAGAGAAGGAATAGAGAGAAGAGAGAGTAGAGAGAGAGAGGAGAGTGGAGAGAGAAAGAAACATACAAGCAAAGCAAAAGAAAAAAGAGAGAAAACAGAGAAACAGTGAAGAGAGAGAGGAGAGAGAGAGAAAAGAGAGAGAGAGAGAGAGAGAGAAGGAAGAGAGAGAGAGAGAGAGAAAGAAACATACAAACAAAGAAAGAAAACAGAGAGAAACAGAGAAACAGTGAAAGAGAGAGAGAGAGAGAGAGAGAGAGAGAGAGAGAG
>NW_014577515.1:117085-132085 GCF_000485595.1 Priapulus caudatus
AAGTGAAGAGGAGGGGGAGAGAGGAAAGGGGAAGGGAGGGGGAGAGAGGAAAGGGGAGGGGAGGGGGAGAGAGGAAAGGGGAGGGGATGGGATTCATCTACATCGCGTACGTTTAAGTTCACCCACCAGGTGTCGTGCCCCGCGGCGTACAGCGCGCCCTCGTGTTTTTCGCATCACCGCGAGATAGCGGGGCGAAGCTGCGTCAAGACAAAATAACGAGGAAAATATGATGAAGGAACGCCAATGAGGTTAGACGAAGGCCATCCACTGCTCGCGCCACATTGCCGCAACTACACACAGCCGAACATATGAGAAATCAAGAAAACCTGCAAATGTTATCGCAAGGGAAAAGCAAAAGGGCGTTTTTTATCGTGGAGACGTGACCCCCACCAGGCTGTAAGACTAACGTCAATACACACTTTCTTTCGTTGTATTTCGAGGTATGACCGTTTATTTGAGCTAGTGGCGAGGAAAGTTGTACTGACTGGTGTTGTAATACCCCCAACAACGTCTACGTATTTCTTTTGCCACCGACATTGCGAAGTTCGCTAGGCGGGAATCAGGTTTTGCTGTCCGGCGTAAAACCCGAACCATGGGCCATTATTTTCTGGCGCGAGGGCAAAGCTGATCTAAAAAAAAACATGCCACCAAGAAGCTAATGCGAAGAAGTAAGTGCTATAGGGTGTAGTCGACGTGTGTCTGTGTTTATGGGCACAGGTGTCGGCAGTACTCACCTCTATATGTATTTTTTATAGACTCCCGAGGGGTGCCCGCCTGAGAAAGCGTGAGATCGCTGCACCCGACCCGTCCGCGCATGCGCGAACTATCGCGGCCGTTATGGAGAAACCCGTAGATATGAATGGCAGACAATAAATCGTGTCGGTTGCCATGACCCGTATTATATCTTTTTGTCGCTAGCTTTGTTTGCAGCATCGGATTAAAACCTCTAAGGCTAGCTGACTGTACCAACAAAGCAGCCATTTACGTGGCAAGAGCAGCAGATCTTTACTTGATTTCTCGTTTCAAATTTGAAACAGGAATCGTTCTGCTCTGCTTATTCTTGGCGTGGCTACGGCGGTGCCAGTTATCCGTCTTCAACTAATCCTAGCATGTATTCCATTGTCGCGAAGTACAAGGGTAAAAGCCGTTTACATTTAGCACTTAGCTGAAGCGATGAAAAATGACTGAACGCGTCCAATATTTCGATTTACTCTGGTGGCGGGATATAGGTTTGGCAAGGATATCATTGGTTCCTGATCAGGAAGCGGGTTTTGTAAAAAAATCACGAAATAGCTAAAATCACAATTTAGCTGGTAAAATTTCGATGTACGGGGGAACGAATTCCATTCAATAAAAGCACTTTGTAAACCAAATACTGTTTCATTTCCTGGCAACATGAACACGGAGCTGCACGTATGAATTAAATTTGGCGAAGTACCACTGCTTAGCTTGCAAGTAATCGAAGAAGAGCCCATGAATAATTGTCCGATTACGTCTCTGTCTGTTCCTCGCAAATACAATAACATATCTACTTCCATTCGTGAATTCATAGCGAGCCGCAGCGTATGCCGCAGCAGCAGTCAGCACAGTCACGGGCGATGATCAAAAGCCTACGATCCTCTAGGGCTCTGCATGTGATTGTTCTGTCATCTGCCGTCTAGTATTCAACTGTAGCAAGGCCACGGCTTCCCGAGGTGTAATCCTCAACGCTATTACCGCAGCTGGACATCGACGCGTATAGCCCACTCCAAGCGCTTGATTACAGTTTCAACGCGGACAACAACGAGAGGGTGATAATTTACTACTGTTTGTTCACGGGCAGGGTAATTAAATTGAAGCAGCGCGCGCATCAAAGTGGCCGAGTACTGGTTTATACACTCGCGTTGACACAGCTTGACCTCCCGGGGATGTGCAGACAGATAGTGAGTGGATCAACGGCCATCGCGACGCTGTTGATTCAAACAGAGCACAACCTAACACGAGCAGCTGCTCTAGCTTCTGGACATCGCAGAGTTAAATATCAAAGGCTGTTTAGCGGTGAGCGGCGTCTTCGATTGAATGTAGAATTTAAACAGAAGCTGCGCTTGTGCGCTGCCGCGGGCGAGGCAGACTGCGGCGTGTAACGCAGTACGCTCGCAGACGCTCAGCGCGGTGCGTGCGTGTGTACGTGGGTGAGACCATCACGTCTACTCCTGCATGAGCATACGGACTGAGCTCGCCTATAGTCATCGGAGCGAAATTACCAGCCTATTATACGATTGTAATTGCCGTGCAAGCTCGCTGTACGATATTCAAATTTTTTTAGTTGATGAGTTTTTGAGTAAATGCATCAGTCATCAATGACGACAGATGGCAGACAATCATAATCACTGCGCTTAGTCAGATTATTGAGAGGACGGACGATGTTGTTAAGCTAATAGAAATAACCTTATGGCTCTAATATAATAGGTCTTGGTTATTTACATAATGTTAATCACTAATTGTTTGCGTAAGTACGATATTCTCAAGCAAATATCTACTGTTATTGCAGGATATCAATCATGAAATTCTGCGTAATGTACTTCCTGACTTCAGTGTTTCACTGTTGGTCCTAGTTTTAGATAACAGTTAAGAAAGCGATTCTTTTTCTTCGATTGTGTTATTTCAGTGCTTATATCGTCTCGAGGAAAGCTCGGAGGTATGTGTAAGGATCTGATCATTGGTGTGATCTCTCAGTGAGGAACACAGATTATCCCTGTGTGTCGGCTTTGAAACAAGCGTACACACGTGTTATACGCCGTTACGTGATTAGTGACCATTTGTTCCTATCGAATATAACGGGAAGCCAGTTTTAACTACGACTCTATACATGTACGGTGGAATACCGGGTTGTATTTATCAACATTTCAAGTAGCGCCCTCCAGCGGCGGTACATCGTTAGAGTGGTCAGCACGTGTGCGGTCGATCGCATCAGCTGGACACATCTTAATTGCGCATTAGGACCCGCTGGCCCTTAAGACGCAGTTAAGGTCGCTGTCGTGCACAGATTCATTGACAGCGCATCTATTTGTGCTAGCGTGGTCGATGGGCATTGCATGCGACTAGCCAGCTTCTCTCTATATGTGTACGCAGACAAACTCGATGCAACCTCGCGTAATCATAATGGTGAGATGATCAGTCGGTAATGGTGACGGCGAAGTTGCGCCCGCGTGTTAAGTGTGGAGATGCTTTTATGGCGGACGCGATCACGGCTTTGTTAGTCCCCGCCGCTACTCTCTTCCCCTTTTAGCTTTTATTCACGAATACTGCGTGACACGTCGATTCGAATGGGTCTGCTTGACAATGAAGTCATCACGGCACTGCTTAATTGTATTCGAAGAATTCGATTGGCGCGACTCGTCCGAGATTTCGTTTCATCATATATTCCGCATCCGGATTACGGCTGCGGGAAGTCTGGCGTGGTGGGGGAGTCACTGTTACAGCTATTGATCCGCGAGCCCCGATATACAGTATTCCGGCCCAACTACTTTTACAGGTTTACCACTAAACGCTTTACCGTCGTCTTCGAAGGCGCTATGGCTAATTGCTCTACGTCGTATTTTCAGAGCGGCTGCTAGGACTGACGCTTTCCGATCCTCTTCCAGTCGTCTGACGGCACGACGACGACAGCAGCAAAGATGCGCGGCGCGGCAGCACTACGTGCGAAGCTGGCCGTCAACTCGCTCTGGTCGCTCTGGTACTGCGTGCTCGTCTCCTCCATCACCGCCTACCTAGCGAAATGCAACGTGCGCGACTACGCCAAGTACCGACAGCTGTCGTGGATGCCGACGTCGGACGTCGGCGCCGCGCTGCACATGTACCTCGCGCTGACGGTGTTCGCCGTCGTCATGCTACCCTGCTTCGTCGTCGCCGCGACGCTGCTCGTCGGCAACATGGCCAACGACGGAAAGACACTGGGTAGGAACGTGAGTCTGCTGGGAGACACGCGCCGCAGCAGGGCGAGCTGGCTGTGGCGCTACACGCTGCCGCCGTCGCACGTCCTGCACGTGCTGATGGCCTTCTGTCTGCTCATGGCGAAACTCGTGATGGACGGAGAGCTCGTACACCACGGCTTCCTCAGACTCGGTGAGTAGTTCAGTGAGGACGCGTCCGTGACGTCGCCATCGCGACCACAGACTGCCGTGAGTGGGATTGACGAACCTAATAAATGAATGAATGATAATGATGATGATGATGATGATGACGACGATGATGACGACGGTGAAGGCAATGACGAAGACGATGATGTCAACGACGACGTCGACGATGAAAGCGACGATGATGGCGATAACGAAAACGACAACGACGACGATGCCAATAATAATGATGATAATGATGATGATGACGACGACGAAGACAATGACGATGACGACGACGAAGACAATGACGATGACGACGACTACGACGACGACGATGGTAATGGCGATGATGATGCCCTTAACGAAGACGACGACGACAATAACGACGACGACAACGATGATGATGATGATGACGACGATGATGATGATGATGACGACGACGGGGAAGGCGATGACGATAACGATTGCAATATTGAATTTTGCACATTCGTGACTCTGCCGCGGCACTGCGTTGTATTTTCCCGCAGTTATTCGCGTTTATGGTAACGGTTATTTCGGTGCTCTCCTCGTGCTCGCGTTCTGCTTCGCGTTCTGCAGAGATATCTGCATGGACAGCAAAAGCCTTCGCTGTTTTTGAAACCACTGTATTATGAATAGCAGCAAGCGATGCAACGGTTGAAAGAGATACTGGAGTAGTTAGAGCAACCTTAAAGGGTAGGAAGGAAGGTGACTGTTTAAAACGGAAGGTGTATTATTAGACTGCGCGTTTGAAATGTGTGGCAAACACCCAAAAAACGCTGACGAGAAAACACTCGATACATTTAGCTCAGTCGAAGTGAGTTTATAAAAATGTAGACGAGCCAATAATACCACTAAATGCTTTCCGAACAACCTTGTAGAGTCACAGAAGTAAGTCTTCTTCAATGACTAATCTTTAGAGTTAGTGAAGACTAGGCCGTTTTTATATAAATATCATTTTAACTCACAAAACACTGGATGTTAATTGCATATATCTACGTACTCAACGCAACCAGGCACGCAACCACGTATGCGCGCAAGGGCAGTCTAAAGGACGGTCGTACGAACGCATACTCCTATATACATACACATGCTCGCGTGGATACACACGCCCCCGCGTACGCACGCACACACACACACACACACACACACACACACACACACACACACAGATCTGGTGTTCACGCGCGCGCGGGTTTACGCGGGGTTAGAAAAGCACGTAGTTACGGCTTGTGTAGATGTGGTAAATGATGTACATACACACACACCCTGTAGCCCTATATATATATATATATATATATCAAATTTGGACTCGTATATGTCTTTAAAACAGTTGACGCCCACGATTCCCCAATTCATATCGAGGCCCTACCATATTTTCCTATAAAAAAGCGTGTTACAGACAAAGGTCTACGTGGGTGGCAGCGCCCCACAGCACATCCCGGTAGCTGGAAGTTGTGCAGTTGTCACAAACTGTTAGAGCAGTCTTCTCCACGCACCCGTGATACGTACTCTCAGATGTACGCTTCATTTGTTAAACCGCACGACGTGCTGCGATCGTGCTGAGCTACCCAGACGGCTCAGCAAGCTACGGCCGAGTGCAGGTCATAACCGAAATCAAATACTCGCTAGACAAGTCCCACATCCGGCCGCGCTAACACGGATCGCATGGTGGTTGCCGGCGAGTGAGACAAAGGGTCTTCGGGGGGGATTGAAAAAACCAAGATGTGGTCGGTTGCCGACTTAGTGTGTGTGTGGGGGGCGTGTGTGTGTGCGTATGTGTGCGTGTGTGCGTGTGCGTGTGCGTGTGTGGTGCGCGCGCGCGTGTGTGCATTCGTGCGTGCGTGCGTGTGTGTACGTGTATGTGTGTGCGCGCGTGTGTGCGTGCGTGCGTGCGTGCGCGCGCGTGTGTGTGAGTGTGTGCGCGCGCGCACGCGCGTGTGTGTGTGTGTGGTGTGTGTACGTGCGCGAGCGCGTGTGTCTACATCTGCGCACGGCAGCTTGTCTCCAGGGACACAGCAACTCTGCAGCTAGCCTTCAGCAGGCGGCTGCCTCGCCTCTCCGAATACCATCATGCACTATCCCGGCGCGACCGCGAAGAGCAGATCCCATTTTTTAGTGAAAATAAATCATGTTATAGCGCATCCGGCGCGTGTGTTTGTGTACGCGAAAGATCATCGGGACTTTTTTTAGTCGAGCGTTGCCTCGGCGATAATGGCAGCATTTGCGAATTTGCACATTCTAAGACGATACGGTTAGTAGACAAAAAAGAATCAAGCGTTAATTCTCGCTATGACCCCCAGCGACGTATATTACCACTAACGCACATATAAATACTGCAGAAGTCGTGGATGGATTGTTTCTAAACGTCGGTAAATAACGCGAAATGGGGTTATATTGTCGCATACGCCGAGGTAATACGATTGACATACGCAGAGTATTATACTCCGTGTAATCTCTTACAAAACGACACGGCTGCGCGATAGTTACTGTAAAACGACGAATACTCGGCTGAATCCGTGACGTAGAGAGGCTTATAGTTAATATATTAACGCTCGCGAGAGTGAATCGAATAGCAATGATGATGTCACTCAATGAAGCCATATTCCTATGGCCTCCATGTCGGCATAACCACGCGATTGCCGCAAGACACTAGGCGGGATATAATACGATAATCGCCCTGCATGGCGTAATCCAGGGCAGGCTAGCTAGGATAACCGAGCTGCCAGTTATGGGCGCATCGGAAGCGTTGGAAGCACGCGTCATTGCCACGTACGCCCCCTGTCCACGCGCGTTCTTTTGTCTGCTCAGCGCCACGCGTGCTATCTAACGTAATCGAATGTATATATTATGTGCCGTCGCCTCTCGTGAGTCTGGCTGGGCCTGCGTCTGTCGACCGCTTGCGCATAGAAAATAAACAGGCACTTCTTTTCGGCCCTAATTATTTCTCGCACAGTGTATAATAACGACCAACGAGTTGGAGTATTTATGAACTCGTTGGCTCCTAAAAACCCCACGTTGCTTTTCTTATCGAGATATTTCAACAAAGTGTGTGTGTGTGTGTGTGTGTGTGTGTGTGTGCGTATATGGTTGCTGTCAGACCGACGTCTCCACTCCTTACAGGGCGTGCCTGCATGAATATGATCCGCCTATGGTGGCATATGCTGCGCAAGTGGACCAGACCTCGCCTCGTGGCTCGCTAGCAGTAAACGTTTTATACGAGGCCGATCTAATCATATTGTAGGGCACATGTATGGCTCGCCCTCACTCCTCTCTTCTCATAGATATATGGCTGTAGGCTTGTAGCCCCAAACTATTTTATATATCGCAATAGTCTGCCGCGAAAACATTCTTATAATATTTATATGGCTGTAAACTGGTATGCAGATGACGACGGTCAGAGGTCACGCTTGTATTTTCCTAGGGGCGTATGATGAGATATTTTGTCTATAAATATTGTCTGCCGCGTGCATGAGAGAGAGACGAGCGGAATTCGTGCTCGTCGTGTCCTCAGGCAGCGGTCAGCCAGATGACTGTCCAGATGGCTCAGCAGTAAGTCCACACACACACAAACACACACACACACACGCGCGCGCTCGCGCACACACGCACACACACACAAACACGCGCACGCACATACACACACACACACAAGCCACACACATACACGCACGCTACGCACGCACGCCACGGGCATGCACAGCCCACACACAACAAACACAGGCATACCGCACGCACGCACGCACGCAGCGCACGCACGCACACGCCAACCACACACACACACACACACACACACACACAGCACACACACACACACACATACAGCACACACACACAACACACACCACAAACACACACACACACCACAGGCTACACACACACACACACACACACACACACACACGAGCATGCGTCAATGATGGGAGGATGGGAGACTACGCCGTTACATAAATAACCGGAAGGATATTCTTGGTTAGGATCCCGACGAGGAGGGGCGCTATATATCATCTCTAGCATTAAATTCGCCGTTGCAGCGATCGTAAAATCCATGCACGGGGCCCGCAGTTGGGTTTCAGAATACTGATTACTCTCATACGAACGCGACGAGGCGGGATCGGAGACGGCCGACGTGCCATGACGAGCGTTCGCCACTACTGTGACCGCTATAAAAAAAAATCACTGTCGTTCTTCAACGATTTGCTTTACGTCACCGGTTATTATGGCGTTGATATTGCGTTGGTTGTTGGCTACATGGCTGTTTCGAAACTGCTGCTCCAAATCGCCATTTATCTGCGGGCAACGCAAACACCGCGAGCTCGCCCGCTTCTCGAGTTTTCTCGTGATTGAAGCCATTAAAACTAGTTTATTTCTGCCCGCTCCGAGCTGGGGAATTTCGCTGGATTTCAAAATACCAGCGGTGCAAAATGTGCTCAAAATTAGCCGGTTTTTCTGTTGCTTTAAGCAACGAAGGAAGTGCAACGAGTTTGCGCAGACTCGTGCATTTTCCATTTCCTGGCTTGTTGTCGGACAAAATTGGGAGTGTATGTTATTCAATACTATTTACTTCAGCGTTTTCTATTTTCAGCAAATCGCATCTAATCGTTTGCAAGTTGCTTGCCTATTTGAGGTGTTTGTCTTATATACTAATGAAAGAGTTGCCCGTTTTAGAGGTTATATTGCATTAATTGGCTGTGATACCGTATATTGGCAATTATGATTGCCATATCATAATTGAGACTTTCATGTATATTCTATGGAACCAGTCATGCATACAGCATCGCCAAAATTTGCATGGAGAAACTACAATGTTTATGACCTCCGACAACGTTGAAATGCTTGAGTTATTGCCCTAGTAAACGGACGAATCATCGATATATGAAAACTATGTCTGATAACCGAAGGGACATCTAATGTAGCAATAATTAATGTAATTTCATGTAAATTAATAAAAAATAATGTAATTTCTTGGCAATGCTCATACACATAGCGAGTTGTCATCCATATATATATATATATATATATATACTGTTTCTCCGCTACGCTGCAACCTTTTTTTACTACACTACACCGTTTCTCTACTAACTTTTTTGAACATAATAAAAAATAATGTAATTTCTTGGCAATGCTCATACACATAGCGAGTTGTCATCCATATATATATATATATATATATATATATATATATATATATATATATACTGTTTCTCCGCTACGCTGCAACCTTTTTTTACTACACTACACCGTTTCTCTACTAACTTTTTTGAACTTTTACGTGTGAGCTGCAAGTAATATACTAATGGCCTATATAACAGCTAGTAAACCAGCAACAGTTACGGCTTCATAGTCGCCCGCTACGCGGTACGTTGCGCGGTAGCTAAGGCAAAACTCGTTAAATATGCATGCGCAATAAGAGAGCGTAGTTTTCAGCTGGGAATCGTTCGTCAGACGTAGGAAGCTATATTCTCCGTGATAGCGGTCTCGGCGGAAAGCCGTCGCATGCCGAGTGATAGACTCGGTGCCGAGAACAACATCGTGTATACGTATCGTACGTTATACGATCAACTACTCTATACCATCTTCTTATAATGAAAAGTCGTCGAAAACCTGAAGGCAAGGCAAGTGCGGAATAGTTATTAAAGTTTTGAGTTGGCGAGCCCTGCTCCTATAATAATTGACTCCAGCTCATGTCGTCTGCATTATTGGCGTTCCATTTTTGACTCTCACCGTTGGAATCTCCGACAGATGCAACGGACCCAATTTCTTCATCAACGCGCTCATTCAAAATAACCAGCTAAATTGTAACTGTCTCTAAAGTAATGTAACTATGTGGGATCGTTTAAAAATAACAGGTTAAAATCCACACCTGTCCTTCTTTAGGTGCGATTACACGCACGTATATAAATCCGTCTACAGACACATCGCGTGGCGCTTATGTCGCAAGAGGAATAAAATCAGGAGTGAATAATAATAATAATAATAATAATAATAATAATAATAATATATTATTATTATTCACTCCTGATAAAATCCTACGCGAGTTTCTACTTTGCGCCGATCCTGTATAAGCTATGCCTCATATAATCGTGTAAGTGCACCATATACCAGATTTATATCGTAGTCGATGGGAGCAGCAACGAATGCGCGCAGAATTAGTGCATCTAAAACTTATAAATAGCATTTTTACCTAAATATAGGTACGAAATAAAACCAAAACCAAGCGTTTGTAGGAAAGCACCGGCTTCACAGATAATATATATTAGTTCGCGACACGGCATGCAGTCACCATAAATCACAACAGACACATATTGGTGATCGCGCGGTAATGCACCTGCGTTATATTAGTAGACCGGATTTGTTGACGCCAAACTCGCAGGTAGAGAGGGACTCGGCTCTCATCCTCTAGGCAGCACGGTCTAGTTTTCACCAAGCTCCTCCACTCTCTCCTAGACACACTCGTCCGTTTCTCCGTCTGCCGTGATATCCGCACACCAAGCCGCTTACCTACCTTCTCGATTTCTCCCGTACCCGCAAGTATCCCCCGCTCGCATCTGCTGCCTGCCGTTTCATACCCGACCGAGCGTCACCGAGAGCAGCCGCAGTAGGCACGGTCTAAGGTACGGCATTATTGTTCTTCGGTTATCTCTCTGTAAGCGTGTGTAGCCATATGTCTAGTTTTCTGTGTAGTCTGTAGTAAAGAGTGTATTTCGTCGTGCAATAGAATCAGCGGAGAGTAGTATCCCATTTCTGAGTTCGTGTTATCTATCAGTCATATCTTATCTATCTATCGCGGACGCTATCGACGCAACCTGTCACTACCCTACGGAACGGGTGCCACGGGCGCACCTACCAAACCGTAGAGCCTGGGGAGCGGGAAGCTGAACGGCTTCCTTAGACGTTTCGCATTTGTTTTCGTAAAAAAAAGTCCGGCTTATTTTTTTTAGATATATGAGAAGCGCTTCTTGCGCTCCTTGTTTACGAGATGATGATGCGAAGAGGTTTGCTTTGAAGTGGCATCTCGGTCAGCCTCGCCACTGGTCTCTACACTTTAGGTTACGGACTGCACATGCCATGCGTGCAGTCCTTTGATCAAGTGGCTGCATAAACATTTTCGGTTTTTGCAACCCTTTTCAAACATTGCCGTACGTCAACGCCATAAGCGAAAACAGCTCGGTTGCGTTTCGCAGCTCCCCCGCAGGAAAACACACACGATATGCCGGAGTGGTCTAATTGCATTCCTCGGGCTCGGCCGCGCAGGGCATGCCGGGATACTAGCAGCGCGCGAGAGCACGCACTAAATGCGGCTACTGTGCAGACGGCGTCGCGACAACCGCTGGTGTAACAGCGCCGGAAACAGCGGCAGTGGAAACAGTAGCCCGCTTAGAAGGCTGTAATATACATATTGACCACACAGCCGGGTAACAGTATCTCCGGTGTGGGGGCTTGATTGCCTGGTCAGGCCGACTTGACGCGCGCACTGCACGTACGCCGCCCCAGCTGCAGCTCGCTCGCTCGCGGCATCTGTACATGTTCCCGCGTTTCCCCCTACGGACCGGGATTAGCGATTTCGCTAACAGCGAAACACGGCAATCATTTTTTAGAGCGGCCGGCCGTCGCCTAACGCAATTAATTAGTAGACATCGTGGGCAATCAACGACGTGCGCGCGCGCAGGGCCCTCGGACCTAGCGCGCTGGCTAGCCGCAATCGAACAGAATTCGCCGGAAATGCTTTGAACCACAGATAGTGCGGGCGGCGATGCTTTGAGATGCCACAGATTGCCACAGATGCTTTGAACCACATAAGATTGCGAGCGCGCGCGGTGCTCAGTGGCGTTAATTTGCGAACAGCAAGCATCGCGTGTAGGCGAGAATGCAGACACGGGCCTGTCAGGGGGGAGGGGGAGGCGTGTGAGCGTGCATCTTTATCGACTAGCTCTCCGGTGAGACGTCTATATATGCAACCAGCCTGGATCTGGTGTTCACGCGCGCGCGGGTTTACGCGGGGTTAGAAAAGCACGTAGTTACGGCTTGTGTAGATGTGGTAAATGATGTACATACACACACCCTTTAGCCCTATATATATATATATATATCGACAGGCTTCCATGGCTGCGGTTCAGCCGTGCCGAAAGATGAGTTCCGGATTAGGTATGCAAATTAGATGCACGCTATCTCGTTGCCGCCATGTATAATCACGCAGCAGAGTTTTTTATTGTCGCTATTTCGGCGGAATGGGTACTGGCTACTATAATGTTTTAGCATCTTTGTCGCAGAAGAATAGAAGTGGCTTCTATGAGGTTGCCGCTCATGTGTGCGTGTGTATGCGTGTGTATGCGTGCATGCGCGCGTGTGTGTGTGTGTGTGTGTGTGCGCGCGCGCGTGCGCGTGCGTGTGTATTTGCGTGTGGGGTGCGCGTGTATCTTTTGCGTATATGCACGTGTATATGTGTGAGTGAATGTGTGCGTGCGTGTGTGCGTGCGGGCAGGCATGGGGTTTATGCGTTTGCATATGACTATGTACGGTGTACCACGCATATAATTATAATTATAGACACATTATATACATGATGCAGGATATTCGACTTCTAATTCCGATGTATGCATGGAGTCATTATGCTAAAAGTTATTATTAGTTTTATTTATGTCGAGGACTGGGAGGATTAGCATAATATACATGATAACACCGTCATAAATTAAACCTGACAGGTGACAGATTATAGTGCGTGCGACCCGGATATTCCAATTCAACAATTTCCCGAAGGCCATGGGAACATAATAATTCTACCATATAAATTATTATTGTTATTACGATTGTAGCTCAGTTCACGGCGTGCCTTCGCAACGTGCTACTGTACGTGCTGGGTTCTTTGACTGTACGTGCTGGGTTCTTTGACTGTACGTGCTGGGTTCTTTGACTGTACGTGCTGGGTTCTTTGACTGTACGTGCTGGGTTCTTTGACTGTAAAGCATATGACATTGTGACTCCGGGCGGGCGTACAGATGAAGACGCGAAAACGCACGCGCGGCACCTTGCATCGTAGAAAGCCCGAGGCGGACAAGAGCACGTGATTAGGGAATCGTTGTTAGCAACTTTATTTGCAAGAATACCTCCAGGAAAAAGCGAAACGTAGTCGCAGAGCAGAATCCTCAAACGTATAGTAAATAGCAGAACGTGGCGCTAACTCCAGTCGTGTATAAGTTTCATTCATGCATTTCTAAAGACACGGGGGGGGGTGACTGCAACATAACGGTACAGTCACACTCGTAATCAATCTTCAAATACACGACGTGTGCTGGTCTCTCATATCACGAGCTTCGAATGCCTATAGTCACATATACGTTCTCACATGTGAAGCGATACGGTGCTAACTGGTTGAGAAGAGGAGTAAGATGAAATGCTCTTACCAACTAGGCTACGGAACAATCGAAGTGATTACTGTATCGGACATATAATTGTACAGAGAGACTGTACTAGGTTATGAGTCTAACTAGTAGACCATATATCTATAGGAGTGTAGATGAACACAGTGGTAAATTACGTAGAACAGTGAGCTTCTGTTAGATCGACCATCATGTATACCAGTGATTTCACGCTAAGGTCGTCAGTCATTGCAGCATGCAAAATGTATTAATGTGGTATAGTTCTGTTTAGCCGTGATTATTTGTCCGATCGCGCATAATTAGCGCAGAGATTCCCAGCATCAGTATCCGTAGCATTATTTCACATGCACAGCTAAAGCGATCGGGTGGCGTTTTCGATTGATGATCAAATACATATTCATGAAAGACGTGGCGTCGTGGGTCACTCCCTCATCAAATACGCAAATGTCTTCGTGAGATCCACATCCTTGTGTATAATCCCAATGACGCGGGCAGACTTTCTACGGGCGTAGTTGCCCGCTGTATAGTAGCAATAGTACGCTCATTAGCCTATGCATGCGCTCGCGTGGATATTGAGCCGATGAGTCACACGTAAAACCTAAAAACTCATCCGCTGCGCCTTAGCAGCGGGATACGTACGCGAGCATCGTGTGCCGCGCCCACGCACAGCGTCTCCGCTGATTTATGCAACAAAGTTCCAGGGTTTAATAATTAAGCGGCGAGATTTTACCACAGACACGCTCTACGACCGAGCAAGCCACCCACAGAAAAAAAAAGCCACGAGACACTGGCGTACGTGGCAGTGATATAAGTCCTAATAGGCCAGATGCATAGAGACGGCTTGCGCGCGCGCGCTTCTAAACAAAATATCATACGATACTCCCAGTTGTTCGACACTTTATCTTGATCCGCATCCGACGCGTGTTCCGAACATGTCTTACGTACACATCGGTTTTCGCGACGAACCCGAGATGAAAGCAGCAGGCACGCACGTGGCGTGCACATTCGACACCTTAAGATAACGTAAAGATAAGCGTATAGTCTTTGTCCAATTAGTGAAGCGCCAAGCAACCCGGGTTTCGTCGTCTCATAACAAAGATCAAATGCATGAGTTGTTATTAGCGTAGTGTATAGGTGTGCGAAATAATTCACCAATTCATTAAACTATTTGCCGATTTATTCGTCCATTTTTTATCCATTCATCCATCCGCGCCCATCCATCCGTCCGTCCGTCCGTCCGTCCGTCCGTCCGTCCGTCCGTCCATCCGTCGCACGGCCATCCATCCATCCATACCATCCTCCATAACGCATCCATCATCCATCATCCATCCATCCATCCACCATGCCATCCATCTCATTCAATTGCATTCATCCGATCCATTCATTCATTCATGCGTCCCGTCGCGCCGCTGGTCCTACCGTCAAATCGTCCATCGCATCTATCCATCCATCCAACCATGACCATCATCCATCCATCCATCCAATCCATCCATCCATCAGCCATCGCA
>NW_014577515.1:134585-147582 GCF_000485595.1 Priapulus caudatus
CCCGTCCGTCTTCTGGTCGTCGAACAAGGCGTTCAGCCTCATGTTCTCGTCGTTCCTCGTGCTCAGCGCCACCTACCAGGCGATCTCGTTCTGCGGCTTCTGCATTCTGCACAAGATCCACGTGTTCGGCGTGCGCAACGTGCTCGACGACCGCCCCCTGCTGCTCAACACGCCGCAGAACGTGTTCGCCTACCTGCTCGTCAGCGCGCTCGTCTTCTTCTCGCCGGCGATCCCCTTCTGGTACGGCGTCGTCAAGTACAACCACAGCCTGGCGCGGCAGCGCGAGAAGCACTGCGTCTACCGCAACGCGACGAGCAAGTTCCACGTCTACCGGCCGCACCTGTGCGCAATGGCGACGCTCATACTCACCGCCGCCTGCAAGGCGCCGCTCGTGTACGACGCGCTCGTCTTCTACTCGAAGATTCCGTCGTACGTCGTCGGCATGGCGATCAGCGTCGACATCTGCTACCTGATGCTCTGGATTCTGCTCTGGTTCGTTCTGACCGTCAAGCGCACGTGGACGTTCCGCATCGAGTTCGCCGAGATGGCGAAGAAGTCTCCCAACTCGCTCATCAGCGGCCGCAGCATCGAGAAGACGAACCTGCTCGTGTTGGAGGCGCCCGACTACCGCGATCCGGCGAAGAAGAGCCTGCTGAATCTGCTGCACGTGCAGAAGGCGCCCGCCAACAACAACGACAACTGGAAGCACTCGCTGAAGCGCGGACGCGGCAGCATCGGCAGCGCCAAGAAGTACCGCATCTCGCTGCACGACGACGACGACGCCGACGCGAGGTCGCGTGCGACGCCGACGGGCGAGCACACAACGCGCGGCATCAACATCAGCGGTCCGATCCGCTCCGTGTTCGACACCGTGCCTCTAGCGCCGATGATCCCTCACAGCTTCCCGTCGACGCCGTCCCCGGAGGAGGTGCCTCCACCCACTGATGAGGAGAATGAGGAGGAAGTCGCCGCAGCTGCTATGCCCAACGGCTGGGGAAGCGAGTGCGAGAATCTCCTGCGACAGGTCAGCCGCGGCCACTACACGCCCAATGTATCGAACATGAAGAATCTCGGTCGCGCAAGAGATCCGACCTTCGCCACCCATGCCGACGACGACTACGACGACGTATTTCGCGTGAGCCGCACCAGCAGTCAGCCGTTTCTCGGCCCCGAGCAGCAGCAGCGGCGGGCGCGGCCGGAGGCGTGCGGCACCGTGCGCAAGCCGCGCCCGCGCGTGCCCAACTACGCGCGCAGAAGCCAGACGCTGCACTACGGGCGCAGCAAGCACCGGCCGCCCGTGCCGCCGACCCTCAATAGCGCCGTCGAGATGCTGCGACAGTGCCAGTTTCAGAACGCCTTCTACTACGTGCCCGACACGGCGCCGGTGACGAGGACCGAGCTGAGTGGAAGCGGCGGCGGCGGCAGCGGCTACGGAGACGACGCCCACATCTACGACCGCAGCACGAACATGCGCATGACGTCGTTCACGGACAAGCCCGACTTTCCGCACGGCGACGACGGACAGTTCCCGAATCCGCCCGACGATCACGTGTTCAGCGATCCCGACTACACGGAGATACCCGAAGAGACACCGGAAACAATCGAGGATGGACAGGAGCAGCAAGGGGAAGAAGAGGAGGAGGATGATGAGGGGGAGGGCGAGGAGGCCGAGGATGAACTGGAGGGGGAAGACGAGGAAGGAGAGGATCAAGAAGAGCAGACGCCACCAAACATGCGGCGCCAGAGAAGAGACTCGGCAAATTACTCGTTGACTGACTCGAATGGTAATGATGACTCAGATCATTACAACTACAGCAACGGTCAGGCGTATAACAATATGCAATACGCATATCCGCAAAAGATGGCGAAACAAGAGCCATCTAAAAGTGACTTTAATGACAGTGACTATCGGCGATTGAATGGCTACAACGTTTCAAATGTCTATCCACAACGCAGTTCGGGTAGTACTACTGCCGACGACATAGCATATGCCTACAGATACAGTGACTGTGGGATGTAGCTTCACGTGTGTGTTGGACACCTGATTTTATCCTTTGTGCATTGGCACATATTAGGGGCCAAACACAGTATCTAAACAGTATTCTTTCCGTGCATGCTACCTAGTCAGCCACACTGCATGCAGTAAAGCTTGGACTGAGAAGGGGAATTTTATATAGCCCATAGAAAGTGGTTTACTGCATACGAGTGCTGGCCGTGATTTTATAACCATATTGTCGCCGAGTCGAAAGGACATTGACCTATTCTTTGTAAGGTCTAGCCATATACACCTGTCTGGCAATCTAGGCAGTTTTCCTATATAGAATGCAATGGGTTTTAACTCGGCCATTGTAGCAAATAGTACAATATACGCAAGCATATAAGATAAGGAGCTAAATGTAAATAAAATGTATTTTCTGCAGCGTACACGCGACTGATCGCCTTCTTCGTTCCTAAAGACTTTTTGTGTAGGTTTGGAGTGTGTATTGTGACTTGTGGCTTGCACGACCCAACACAACGTAAAGAAAGCGTTTCTCTATTATATTAACATTTAAGAAAGTATTTAGACCTAAACTAAGAGTAAGTATTGTTGCCTAAATTAACGTCATCATTGTGTTGCTGCTATATTTAAACATAAATCGTATAGATGTCGTAATGTCTTAATTATATAGTTAGAACATAGTTGAAACGTATTTATGATTTTTGCACTATATTTAAGAAAACTATTTAATATCTGATCAACGGGACGGATAACAATGCCATCTGTCGGGTGTTTTTACTGCATTTCGTTCGCTTGATCTCAATCCTACAACAGCTCACGCGTCGATCACTCGGAATTTACGCTCAGCGTTTTTGAAGGGCATAATTATAGTCGGCTTGCATGGGGTGCGGTAGGCGAGAAATGACAAGAATTATACAGAGAACGCGAGAATGGCAGGCTCAGTCACATAGTATCGTGGTGTAGACGCGAAAAGTATGTTAAGTGATTAGGCTTTGCTAAAGACTGCTTAGTAACCTCTACTCCAATGAGCTCCGATGTCGTTTTCAGCGATTTCACGTGACGGACAAGTGACTAGAACATGCCGAACAACCGGCTGTTCAACCATGGCCGCCAAGGACAAAAAAACAGTTCCGTAAAAAATCATGATATCGAACACAATTTTCTCGACTTCGGCGAAAAGTATGAAACGTAGAAATTTACCATGCGTTCGCTGTAACCTTTCCACATAGCGGAACGTAGACGACAGGATAAGATAATAATAAAATCAAGAGTTAATAATACCTCTTATTATAGCTATTGGGTATTATTAGCTCTTGATAAACGTACAATTCCATAATAGCACGTATCGACTCAGCGCGATACGGCTAACCGAAGAACGTGTGTTGCCTTTTAGCTGCGCTGACTTCCTTCCGAAAGCGCTTTGCATCGGCGTAGCATACGCCCTTACATCACGCGCGCTCGCTCAGCGAGCTCTTCTCTCGTGTACATATAGCATAGCGTTGTCTTTGTCGGAGCTGTACTCGCTCTTGTATCTATTTATAGCAATAAACCCATAAAAAGTGTAAATTCATCCCTGCTTCGCATCTGGTTTTTTTCGACCACTCGACGCGGGGAGCATCCACTTGGGGATGACGCGCGCGATGGCATCCATTATGATGAGATTGGTTTTCAAGTTTTATTTTCGAGGCTTTTGAGCTCAACGCTGCAGCAGGAGCAGAAGCAACAATAACAGCAACAGGAGTAGTAGTGGTAGTAGGTGATGGTGGTGGTGGCGACGGCAGCAGCAGCAGCAGCAGTAGTAGTAATAGTAGTAGTAGTAGCAGCAATAGTAGCAGCATTGTCATACTAAAGCAGTAACAGCAGCAGCAGTAGAAGTGACAGCATTGGCAGCAGCAGCACCATTGGTAGCAGCAGCAGCATTATCAGTAACAGCAGCAGCAGCAGCATTGGCAGCAGCATTGGCAGCAGCAGCAGCAATGGCAGCAACAGCAGCAGCATTGGCAGCATTGGCAGCAGCAGCATTAGCAGTAACAGCAGCAGCAGCATTGGTAGCATTGGCGGCAGCAGTAGCAGCAGCATTGTGGTAGGATTGGCAGCAGCAGCAGCAACAGCAGCATTGCTAGCATTGGCAGCAGCAGCAGCAGCAGCATTAGCAGCAACAGCAGCAGCAGCAGCTCTAGTCTCGAGCCAGTTTCCTGCCCCCCGCAACATGATAGCACCCATGTCAAAGGACTCGCGTCGTCTTGGCTCGTCTTCGGCGCAGATGTGTGGGGGCAAGGGTTACACACGAGCACCACGCCGGGGACTCCGGGAGCCCCACCAAAAGTCACCATCGCAGGTTTGGAGACTCGCCAAGTCACTTATCGCCTTTTACCGCAATCCTAAACAGGGGTGGCTCCAGGAATTCGGAAAGGAAGGAGTTTGTTGTATGAAGACCGAAGGGGGAATGTGTAGGGGGACTAGCATACGTACCAACACATTTCATTTTCTTCTGAGTATTCTGTTGTAATCTTATGCATTTTGACCAATTTCTGTTCTAAAGTACTGAATTCTATTTAAGCTAAGACGTTTTTACCACACATTGGGAAAAATTTGGCTGGCAGTCACAAGTGGGTATGGGGGGCCTGATCCTGTGAATCACCTTCTGATACCAACCCAGCCTACAGTGTAGTATTGCACAGTGTATATTGTCTTTATTTATTAAAAAATACGAGATGCCGTGTAATTGTTCTCCATGTCAATCGGCACGTGTTACATACATCTGCGACAGCGAGGGAGATACCACAAATCATGCATCACATTCGAACACGTTTATAATAATGATGAAAAACAATGTGATAAACGCAGCGACTTAGCGACCTTGAATCAGCTCATCGGCTAATGTCGAGATCACCTCATTGCGGTCACAACAAAAGACACCAGAACGGTGGCGATATTAAAACCTGCTGCTGCTATAGCTGGTGCATGTCAGCCATTGCCTCTCCCTCGCATACATCTTCTCTCCCGACATGTGGAATCACCGTGTGTTCCCTGTCGCTTCCGACTGCTATGAGCAGCATGCCACCCCCGCTGTCCAGACACGCCTGAACACGCTTCTCTGGCACTTGACAAGATGCAGAATCGCGTACTTTTGGTGTTGTGCCAGTGCGGAAATCTTACACCTGCAGGGTAAATTTCAGAGGAAGCTACATGAGCACAGCTAGACTCTCAATAATTTATTTTGACTACCAGTATCCTCTGTCGTTTTTTGTACCGTACAGTGTTGTAGGAGGAAAAAATAATATCAACAGCCTATTTCACTATTTTGTTCATATGCATAGCTTTTTATGGTGGATGAACCATAAACAGTAAAAATTACACAATTGCTTATTGTCAATTATATATGCTGCCACAAAAGTCTTGGTGTAATTTCAATGTCACAGTCAGAAACCTTAAAGTAAGACAAGATATGGTACAAAGAACTTTTACAATAATAAATAGTTTGCTCGAAAACAGCTTTCAAACACATTGTTCGCTGCAAATAGTGCTGAAAATTGAACCAACACAAAAAACAACAGAGTACCACTAGTGATATCATGAAAAGATTTATTCCTGGATGGCTGCATAATGCTTCACTTGTTATAAATATGAGAGAAATCTGGCCCTTGAGAACGTTAAAATACACCACATTGGATCCACTCCACCAGTCTATACAGGGAGTTCTAAATGCATCTCATTACGACCTTCATGTTAATTTAGCATAAAATCTTCAGTAAACTTCTCAGTACGTAGTCGCTTGGCACCACAAGCGCCATCTACATTCTTTAATATTATTTCAGCAAAGCAACTGTTAACTCAAATCCAAAGCAATCCATGTTTTGACAAAATGAAAGTAGGGATAGAAATATCATAATATGTACATGAACCTCTTTATACACATTTGTTAAATTCAAACACAGTATATAAGGCTCCTTTTTAAACATGTCTAAACCATGCTTAGATTTTATGGGAATAAAACAAAATCATCATGTCTGTTGCATTTTTCATGAAAACATTGTATGTGTGATACTGAAAATCTGTACAAACGTGACCTTAATAAGTTACATGCATGTATTAGTAAGTAAGCAATAAAAGTTTTAACAAGGTGTAACTTGTCAATGGCAATGCAGACGTATAATCGGCACTTATACTTTGCATTCACTGCTATTGGAGGTTCTAGATATGTTAATGTTTACCTATCAGTGACTTTCTCCTTGCTTGCCTGCAACCTGTGAAAACACAAGAATGTTGTTATTTTACTCTGCTTAAAGTTACATTGGAGAAAATCAAGACAGACAGTGAACATTTACATACATGTGCAGATACACAAAGATTACACTGTGTAAATAACACTAGCATATAATACAACAATTTAACCGATTTCAATAAAATAAAGTCTCTGTTAATTTACATGTGCAAATTATGTTAAATAGTGATAAAGCTGACACCACTTTGCACAGAATTTTGATTGCTAAAGCCCGGCGCACATTGCCAAACATTTTGCTCAAAAACATTATCGTAGCAATGTTCCATGAAATGTTCAGCAATGCGCGGTGAAAAAAGTCGCCGAACATTTGTTCCGAACAACGTTTCTGAAGATCGGAAATGTTTGATATCTCGAACATTGTTTGTCGAATGTTCGTCAATGTGCGCTGAATGTCGAACAATTCTAGGAACATTTGTAAAGTAGTAACCAATAGCAGCACGATATGTGGTCACATAATTTTTTAGCCCAATCATGCGCCGATCACGTGGCTCTTTACAACACAGCTATTAGACGGCGCCACGAGGTTGTTCGCTGCAAAATGTTCGGCAATGTGCGCTCAGCAGTTGTTCACCGCACATTGCCAGACAAAAACATTTGTTCGGACGAACATTTTTTTGGGAAAATGTTCAGCAATGTGCGCCAGGCTTAAGCAATCATTCTAAAATTGCATGATGTAAATTTTAATGGTTTTAGAGAAGTGCACCTTTTGAGTCGTGATGCTTTTTTGACACTACACAACGAGGTCAGAATGGTTTGATTTAGAAATTTATCTCACGATTAAAAGCATAAATGATTTTAACCCTAGAAAGATGACTTACCCTTTTGAAGTCACTCATGTTTGTGGTTGCTTGTGGCGATCCAACAAAGACCAGGTGATCGATGCGTGTCACTTCAGCATCACCCAAATTATTTTTAACAAAAAGCTATTGAAAGAAAACAATAGAATAATTATAATTACAACTATAGTAACCAAATTGTATCAGTGGGCAAAGTAAAGAATCAATCTGCTGATAGCTGCACACAACCTTGCTCTTAATGCAAGAAGCAATACAGTAATAACTCGTATTAAAAAAATTCATGCATACAGAAGTAACGGTTGTACACACATATCTGTGACCTGAATCTTTCATTTTTTATTGAAAATTCATTTCTACAAAGAGGTTTTTGTGCAAAGAAGTAGGTTGATCTCTCTTAATACAAGCACAAACATGAAGCAAATAAACACAGGGGGCATATAATTGATGTGCGAATTTATGTAAACCACGATATTGTAGCGAAGGGTAAAAACCTATTAAAATGCTTCATCCCAACAATGCCTGTGGAAATATTTCCATGTTTTCATTCTTGCTCTTAAGTTAAAGCTTTGTTAAATCAACTTCACTCCATATTGTAGGACACTGGTTAAAATAAGTAGCTAATTTACCAATGAATCCTCGGAACTGATTACAACATTGTATATTTCTTATATGTAAACAGATTCCGTGCATAGCTTCTTGTAGGTGACTGCCAAACAATGAACTATTTAAACTTACCGTTATGTTATTGACATTCTGAAACTTCACGAATCGTAGAGGTATTAGCTCTCCTTCCATAAGATCTTCTTCAGCTAGGCTGGAAAACAAACAGGAAATATCACTATTTATTGTGTAAAGCACTCCATACATACCAAATACTTAAACACACCAAACAATATACAAGTGGCCAGATATATATATATATATGCATGCATATATATACAAGATGCATATATATATATCTGTTCAGTAACAACACTGCTTGTTATAGTACCATGCATTATTAAATAAACATTCACACTCTTGAGTTTACAGAATAATAAACACAGCACTTACTCAATGGCTTGTACTGGTGTCATCGAGTCAGCTGAATCAAAGTCTAGGGTGCGAGTCTGGTTAACAAACATCTTAATGGTTTTAGGGCCATTCTCAGCTGGTCCCTTGATTTTTAATGAATGAAGCTTTATTGCTTGATTAAATGTGATAGCCATTATCAACTGCAAGAAAAAAGATGCATAGTTGATAAGCACCTAATACCACATAGCATGCTTGAACCAAAAATGTACAATGATCATAGGATCACTACAAATTTTAACAACAACATGATCATAGCACAGTATGTGTCAGCTTCTTTCTATGTTGCGCTTTGGTACTAGTACAAACCTGTTCATCACAGTCTGACTCCAAATACACCCCGCCACTCTGCAGGCAGTTTGCAAATGGATGATCATCTGAATCATTGAGACACTCACTGCCTGCTTTATTGATAAATGTGACAAGGTCCATCTAAAAATATTATATCATCATATCATTATAATACATTTATGGAGCCATAGTCTCCAAATATTCTACAATTAACATTGAATGCTGTCTCTCTATGTTGTTATAGAAAGTAATGAAATGCTTCTTAAATAATTTTATCAAGAGTACTCTTTTCTTTATACATTTGCACAAATTTTCATTTTATAAAGCAAATGTTCAATTCTCGTCTTTCCACAAGCACCCATGAAGATTAACTGATATTCATAAGTCACAAAGCAATGCAATCAATGTATATGTGTGTAAATTAAAAAACCTTCAATCATACATCAACACAAATTAGACCACGTACATGTCCATCAGGATATGAACTCTTATCTCCTCCTTCCTCCTGCGAAGCAACATCATCACCATACAACCTCTTGATTTTATCTTCCAAAGCTACAGGGTCAGCACCTCTCAGCATATCCAATTTAACTTTACTACGGAAGAAGATAAATGTTGGCATGGCCTGGATTCCATTCCCTGCAGCCGTTTGCTGAAAAGAACGAAAGATTTCTGGATGCTCACATAAATGCATGCAAACAAGAACACAAGAGCAAATCAACATTATTACATGGCCTAAATATTTTACTGATTATATCATACATCCACATGTAAAACACACCCACACAGAAGAAATTAACATATTAGCATGCTAATTAACATGAGTGACTATTGATTGCAATTTCAAATATTGTAATAGTTGAAATACCATTGCTTATGCTATTGCGGTAATTAAAAAACCGCTATGCACATACTTATTGCTATATGAAAAAACTACGATACTATTAATGTATTATGAAAATAGATATTATAATGTTATAACACTTGTATGGTATTATTGCTTAAAGCCTTGTTTTGGTCACATTATTTGCTAGACTGGTGCCCTGTCATTCTATTCACACACTTGTGCATACCAACATAGATGTACAAGTGCACCACGTGTCCACAATGACGGAAGTGTCAGCAATGCATTTGATCCATAGTTATGCGCAAAAACATATATTTTGCACTAAATAAACTTACCTGGTATTTTAACATTGCAACTATTAAAAACTATTGATTGATTATTGAATTATCAGCACTAATTATCACTATTTTACTTTGCCCTCGGTGTCTTGTTATTGAGCAAAATAGATTGATGCATCCTTACATTCCTACTAATCAGTTATGAAATGTGTATGGGTACAAGAAATAAGTGACAAAAATATACATACCCTGCATTGGTCCACGTCCACTTTGAGAAACACAGCTGCTGGGTATTTCCCACTCAACTCAGCAAAGATTGGAGCTATCCTCTGGCATGGTCCACACCTGTTGAAACATTCACATACATAGTTGTTATATATGTGTTGTATTACTCGGATAACTAATGCAAAAAAATATCTACGATAGTTAACTTTCATCTGCAATTGGTTGCATTCGAACATGTCGAGGTACCAACACATGAATTTGCTCTTGCAGGTAACCATCATGAGCAATCACACATCCAGTGTTTGACAAATGTGATTGCAAATTGACAAGGCCTAAGATAAAATATTGCTTGTTTCCCCTTTACCGACCGACTCGCCAAAACGCCGCTACTCGACACATTTCGTTTTGAAAAAAAATAAAATAAAATTTGTTTCGCAAAAACACATGTACACAAAACAGAAATATACAATATACATACACAGATCTTGTCAAAACAAAATAAAAAAGATTTTTCACCTACCTACCTACTCGGTACCCTGAGAGGCAAGTAGGTAAAGGGGAAACAAACAACTTTTTAAGGGTGGCCCAATACATGGAAATTACATGTACGTGGCTGTTTCACATAGCCTACATAACAGAACTACCTACTAGCACATACCTCTGCAGCGCTTCGCTCTGTAACAGGGCTATACAGTAATATTTGAGGGAATCCATAGAGGAATCTTTGTAACATTGCAAGCTATGCTGTAGCAAAATGTACAAGAAAAGAGACCCTAGGTGGCCACACAAGTGTTGGCTTGATACTGCCAAACAAATTCGAACTCAATTTTTTTAATATTTGGCAAAATTTGGCCATTTATTGACTGTAAATATTCTCACAATATTCACCTGATCCAGATAAAATACTTCAAAATAATTTCTTGTTATTATGTTATAGTAGTGTTGTCAATCGGTTGTAATTTCGTAATCGATCATCGGTTGGACCCAAGTAACCGATGATCGGTTACAATCGGTTACTCGGGGTGTTGAATGCCTGCGTGTGCGTAACGTCGTGTGCATGTACGTGTGTGCATGTATGTGCTTGTTTAGCCCTGTTTTACTGTTTGTTTTGCACTGTTTACTACTGTGTGTATAATACATGTACTGATTCTCTTCTTTTTTTTTGGATGAAATTGATTATGGATTTTGATAACCAAGCGCTTGGTTCGAGCCACTGTTCAACCGATGATCGAGTATAATCGATGATCGTGACATCACTAAGCGCTTGGTTCGAGCCACTGTTCAACCGATGATCGAGTATAATCGATGATCGTGACATCACTATGTTATAGTTATCGGATTGGCTGGAGGTACGGCAGCCGTATCTCCAATTTACGAGGCTGCAGGTACGGCAGCCCATTTGCGCATGCGTCGCTTTCCCACAAAATAATGCCGTTGGAAATTAATTTACGATTTAAGAGTTTTGATGAGCTAGAAAACACTCGGATTAAGTATGAAAATGAACATTATTGTGCCAGCTAGCCTACACCAGTTGGTTGGGATTGATTGTCGGTTCAGATGCAAAAGATTGAAAGCAAAAGGTTATACACCATAGATTAATTGGGTACTATGACATAAGATAGCCAAGCCGGTTTAGATTTGGTGTTAGGTTTAGTTAGTTAGTTCCTGTGCCTATATGGCGCATAGGGCGGTGTCTATCTCCGTTTCAGTAACGCTGAGGCCTAGCACCTGCTTTCAAAGTAAATGCTACAGTATGGGGTTAGTCCACTGGTAGCACTGTGAGTTAGCTTGCCACACTCTGTCTCAATTTAAATTTTATGGTTTTTTTGATATTTTCTTCCACATGTGGATGTTTGAACAGCGTGTGCAAAGTGGCTGTGTAAATTTCCACACGCAATTCGCATTGTTCGCTTGATTGTTTGCTTGGATGCATTGTATTTGTTTCTCAGCTCGCATATCAGGCAGCTCCAGCTCGCACATACATATATGCGAGCTGCCTGATATGCAAGCTGCGAGCTGAGAACAAAATACAATGCGTCCAAGCGAACAATCAAGCGAACAATGCGAGTTGCGTGTGGAAGGCTCCGCACACGCTTGTTCAAACTTCCACATGTGGAAGAAAAGATCAAACACGTGATATTTTCCACACGACCCAGATCGAGGGATTTTGCATCCGCACACGCTGTGAAAGTTGCTGCGCCATCGTCCACACGTGGTCGATGGCACAGCAAGTTCCACAGCAAGTGCGGCAGGCTTTAGATTTAGGGTTAATACCTATCCTAGATAGTTTTTGCAGTCACGGCGAGGCGCCGCATGAGCAAATGGACTGCCGTACCCGCAGCCTGTTATAAGATGGTAGTTTGATTCAAATTACACTGCATTTACATTTGCTTTGCTACTGTTAGTAATGCAAGTGAATCTCCACAGTACTCAGAGTCAGAGAAAACTCACTTCGAGCGAACGTGTAACTATACAATTGAATTAGGTTTTAATTCCGCAGTGGCTGGAGGTACGGCAGCCGTCGTTCGTTGAAGCCCCTTTTTGGCGTTAGGGTTAGGGTTCTAGCTCATCTAAACTCTCAAATCGTAAATTTATTTCCCAAGGCGTTATTTCGAAATCTGGCGCCACACGCCGCCATCTTTGTCTCGTTAAGTATGAAAGCGAATGGACTGCCGTACCTCCAGCCTCGAGACATTAAGGGCACGTTTGTTTGGTCGGATCCACGGATCTCAATCCGATGAATTCGTTGATCTGACTGTTTGTTTGGTCGGATCACTTAATCTCGATCCACCGAACCCGACCCTGCTAGCGAAGCGGATACGAACGAGATCCAATATGGCGGGCCGCGCCTCAGCCAATCACAGCTTGTTCTTTGTTATGAACCATCCCGTGATAGGTCACAGTGAAACGTGAACCGGTGAAAGTGAGTTTGCGTTTGTTTGGTCGGATCAGGATCACATGATCTCGATCAGACAGATTCGTCCCAAACAAACACGCCCTAAGATACAGCTGCCGTAACTGTAGCCACAGCATTTTAATTAGGCCATGTCAGTTTGTTTGAAAGTTCAAACGCAGGGAAGAAACAAATTAAAGTCCACGCTATGTAAACGCTACAGAACTGTACTGCTACTAGTATTAGTAAGTTTGTCGTACCAAAACTTGGAATCTGCACAATCTCGAGATTGTGCAGCGATTGTGCTGCCC
>NW_014577515.1:147592-149304 GCF_000485595.1 Priapulus caudatus
GTAGTAGTAGTACTAGTAGTAGTAGTACTAGTAGTACTAGTACTAGTACTAGTAATAGTAGCTGAGCTGCGAGCACACTTACCAACTTGCAGTAAAATCTACAACAACCAACTTTGAGCCTGCGTTGGTTAATTCTACTTGGAATTTTGAATCATCTGGTACTACTATCACGTTACTAGCCATTATATGTAACCTTATGCTCTGTTTCTAGAATAATTCTAGCGTGACTTAGCGAAATAACGCCGCTTCGCTGATCGCGGTTGCGTACTGACCGAAACGTCATCATATCTTGTGTGTTGGTTAGGTGCACGCGGATGTATAGGTCCACAATTTGTTTACTGTTGTTATATAATTTCGATAACACAATCAACACCATAGCTAAAATTATATTTTCCTTCATTTTATATATATCTATATGCTGACAAAAACAGAAAACCATAATTTTCCTTATTACAATATAAATTGTCTACAGGAAGCCGTTATCTACTTTTATAGCCCTACACATGCGTAACGTCACTAACTACGTCATTCCACACGCTGTAGGACTGTGACAGTGTGTGTCATCTGAGTGTGTCATCACTTGTAAAATTTCATTGAGCGTTAACTCAAGATCACAACGTTTAGATTGACTAATGGCATCTGTTTTACCGTGTTTTACTATCGGAAAAGTTGTTCAGGGGTTCGGCAGAGGTAGCAGGCAGCTGGGTATACCGACAGGTAACCGAAGAAATCCTAGATTTTTGTGAAAATATCGCTGTTCGACTTCAAGTTCAACTTTCGGCCCAAGGATAGAGAACATGGGTCCCAATAAATTTAAAACCAATGTGGCTAAACCTAACCCTAACCCTAATTCTAACACTAACCCTAACCCTAACCCTAATCCTAACCCTAACCCTAACCCTAACCTATTATATTGATATAATATTATATTTATATTGATGAATGATGTAAATGACATTGGTTTTATTGGGACCTATGTTCTCTATCCTTGAACCCAACTTTCAAGTTCGTGAGCGTGCTTTTGTCAATTTTGTGCGTTAGTTTATGAAATACATTTGCAGCTTACAAGACACGATTACTCGTCGAAGGAAGACGTACGCTTAAAACATTAATTATGTCTCTTGTCCATGCCGCATCTAGTAATTCATTCTGAAGAGAGAAGCGTCAGCTCCAGGTTACCGTTAGGATAGGTCCGCGTGGATTGTTATTTACGTTGTCCTTGGAAACTTAGTTTAGTTTTAATATCAAACCATAAGCATAGATATAGAAGAAGATAATAATAGAAGAATCTTCTTCTATATCTATGATCAAACAGACAATATTTCTACACATTTTGTGAACGTGTGAAGCTATATCATATGTACTCTGTGTGTAAGTGCACATAGGCCGAGTGTTTGGTAACATGTATATAGTGCTAGTACTAGTAGGTTATTTATTATCACACTAATATCAGGGTAGCTCTAGTACTATAGCCCGCGGATCGCTGCCAAAAGCTGCAGCATATGCAGGCCTGCGGCAGCGATCCGCGGGCTATAGTACTAGAGCTAATATCAGGGATGGGGAGCCTTGACCTAAATAACTTTACGGTTCAAGATACAATAGTATGATTAAAAGAATATTGCGAATTTAAATTATTTCCTCGTTTTTAGCTCACCTTGACATCGTCAAGCTGAGCTATTGCCATGGGTCGTCGTCCGTCCGTCCGTCCGTCC
>NW_014577515.1:149812-151981 GCF_000485595.1 Priapulus caudatus
ACGTCGATGGTTGCTCAATTAAAACTGACTTCTCCTTTATACTCACTCATTTGTGTCCTTTTTTGTGGTGAGCTACAGTGTCATTGACACTTTCATTATACACTGCAGCCATGTACAACATGCCTTTATATTTATGTTGTATTTATGTTATATTATAATGGCCTAAATATTACGTGTTGAAATGGTCGATTTATCAGGAAGTTGGTCCTCATGGCCAACTGATCCTAAATCAACAAAGCTACTATCTTTGATAACAGTGCACAAATAGATATGAACTAATCTTTATGCTATCTCCATGTAGATGTATGTAAGTAATTGAGTATCATTATGGTTTATCTATATACTATACATTGTACCCAAAATCTATCTATATCTCTCTCTCTCTCTGTTTGTCTCTCTTTCTTTCTCTCTTTGTCTGTCTTTCTCTTTCTCTCTCTCTCTCTATATATATATATATATAGTCTGTCCATGCACGTGCAGATGAAGCACGGCCTATTGCTTAACACTTCTTGGAACGTTTGAGCTGAAATGTCAGAGTTTTAGATCCCACCTTGGTCATAACTGTTGTGCCCTTGACCAAGGCACTGATTCTGATTTTCTCTCCATTGTACGCCTGCTGTAGAAATGGGTTTGGGCCAACACCACCACTTCCTGTAAGCGGGTATCTTTGCTGGACGAAGCTTATTACGGAAACAAAGGCAGTTTCTATATTGCTATGCACCACAAGATGCTAAAATTATTAAAAACAAAACAATGAACACACATTCCGTATAAAACCAGTTTTTGTGTGTTTCGTGGCTCATAGTGAACTTGGCATAAAGATAAATGCTGTTGTACAGAACATTCTTAAGAGTCACATTATATAAAATAGCTCTTTGTGAGAACATGTGCACAACAAAAGTAGGTGTAATCATTGCTGTGAACTAGTGGTATCACAAAGGCTTAGAATTAGCCTAGGTACAATCTTTTACCTATAAAGATTAAAACAGTAAAAAAACACAAATATATGGGAATTTATATATATATATATAACATACATGCCTTTTGCATGTCGTAAGCACAGAAAGGTTCTATCTAATTGCAATAAGTGAGTTGAATCATGTATATGTGCGCCTAACCATTTTCTGACTGTTTTTAGCACTTTATGCATTTGAAGAATCTGCGACAACCAACTGGTTGTGATTGATACAGTCTATTTATGTAAAAAATTGTTTGACTGTCTTTGATATCTTGTAATTTTGTTGTAAGCAAGTTTAGGAATTTTGTATAGGAGTTTATTAAAACTAAGTGTGATTAAATTGATTTTGCATTTGACACCATACAATAAAAAAATTAATTAATACCAGGTAATTCAAGTAAAGTCTTTAATTTATCATGGTTGTGTAACTGTACTCATATCACAATGTTTTCATTTTAAAGCAAATTATGCAGAGGACGTAGTAAAGAATCTGCCGGAGACATTGGATTGTGGTGTGTATTATGGCTGGGCACAAGTCGACAATGGAGACGTCCACAAAATGGTGATGAATATAGGATGGTGTCCTTTCTACAGAAACAAGTTGAAGTCAATGGTAAGAAAATATTATAATTGTATTGTATATATATACAGTCAAACCTCGGTTATCCGAACATCAATTATCCGAATTTCGAATTACCCGAACAAGAACTCAAGGTCCCATGTATATTTTTAATAAGCCACTAGACCACCCGTGACCTGTTGGGTCACCCACTAAATTCAGAGGTTATGAAGAATTCAAGCTAATTTCAAGATTGCACCGAAATGAAGGTGTTTTTTTTAGCTCATCGGACGAAGTCGGATGCAGCTTGTAGAATCGCATGAATGTCCGTGCGTGCGTGCATGCGTGCATGCGTGCGTGCGTCCGTGCATCAACAGTTGGGCTTAAATCTTAACCGCTCGACGTACGGTCACGATATTTGGGACATCGGGGGGATCATGAAAAGGACCCAGGATGACAAATTTGGGGGTCAAGGGTCAAAGGTCAAGATGTGTAAACGGAGGGGGGATATTTCCCCTTTAACTTAAGGTATAGGAGGAAATACGGAATTTCGGCACAAATCTTAACGGTGCGACCTATGAGCACTCTTAATATTCGGTGTATAGTGTGATGGGCAGGAAACCCATCACCAGTGCGAAATTGGTGGTCACAG
>NW_014577515.1:152052-161350 GCF_000485595.1 Priapulus caudatus
CAGTTCAAGTTCAACGGATTTTGTTCATTTTTGGTATGTGAATGAATAAGGGCTAGGGGTTTTGATATTTAACAAAAAATTATGCAAATTAGGTAGGGTTTGGCAATTATATAGCCTATTATATAGACACGCAGATAACAAACAGTCTGTGGTGTCACACTCGTCTGGTTCGTTTTACAAGATTTCATTGACAATATATCTTTAATGCAAAATTTCTGCTATGAACATATTATGATTTATACTATCATTATATTATTATTATTATGATATAATGATTTATGCTAAGAAACATCAAAGCGGGTATAGCGCCATCTACTGTCACAAATTGTGATTTATTTTGGTTTATAAATTATTTATAATATTATTTATTATTTTCACATAAAAAATTACACATAATTATCAAGAGTATATAATGGGAGTTCTCCCATATATACTCTTCGTTTTTATAATGTACGTCAATGGTTGCTCAATTATAACTGACTTCTTCTCACTCACTCATTTGTGTCCTTTTTTTGTGGTGAGCTACAGTATCATTGAGACTTTCATTTATTATTTACCTGTTTTCTGTATTTTTCTATCTTTATCCATATAACTGTTTTTTCCAATTAACTCAAATATTTACATGATTTATTTACAACAATTTAATAACAACAAATAATTTTTACAACAATTTTTTTTTTATAATAGGGTTAGGGTTAGGGTCACAATGCACCATAAAGCAGGAGTTTCAGGCACGCGATTTGTATCAACCAATGGGATTTGGGAGGTATGCAGAATGCAGAAGGTTGCTGAAATGATGTGTACGCAACTGCGTATCTGCATATCTGCGGCTAACAAAGGTGTCACTACGCACGACTTAAATGTTACGTTTATAACCGTAGCAACAGACCTCAGATGAGCCCAGGCGCTCTGCGGCTCTTGTTTAGATAATTTAATGAAATATTTCAATCCATTTGTGTTATTCATAATTCAAGAAAAGATATTTGATAGTTCACTTTTCCTTTGTTTAGCGCTGTAGAAAGATAAATAGGCGGTGCGCGTTTGATGTAACGTTGCCTGGAAACAGTCGGACTGGAAACAGTCGGTACAGTTGCTGACATAATTTGCTTGTGAACGGTTGCCAAGCGCCACGCGCGGACCCGGAGCTGAACCGGCCATGTATTTTAAATACTGGCATCGGTTATTCGAATAATCAGTTATCCGAACCAAAATATACTCCCTGCCCGTCTCGTTCGGATAATCGAGGTTTAATTCAGTTTTATATGTCAGGTCTGCTATTTAGTGTGCTTTAATATTAACTCACAGATTAAAATAATGTTCTCATCATTTTACACTTTCTATCAAAATCTATCTACTATTGTTGTTTATGTATTAAGGGAATCTAGAAATTGTGTAGTGGCTTGGTGGGTTCAGATTATAACTGAGTGTGGAAATTTGCTTTGTTAAGCAATCATATGGGTCATGAATCTTTGTGGTATGTTCATCGTTTTATTACCATCATGAAGTCATTGTTGATAATTTAATATCCTTTGTAACAATTTTTCAGGAAACCCATATTCTTCACGATTTTGCCGAGGATTTTTATGGCTCAACTTTGAAGACCCTATTACTAGGTTACATTCGTCCAGAGAAGAGCTTTGATGGTTTAAGTAAGTTTTGGGATTTGTCATTTTATGTTGTACGTTATTTAGATTTAAATTCACAATGAATAAAATTTGCTTTAGTTCACAAGTCAAGTGCTGTTTAATATATATACTGTACAGAATATATATATATATACAGTAAAACTCGCATAAGTCGACACTTTTGGGACCAGCATATTTGTGTCGACTTACGAAAATGACGACTTACGCGTAAGTCGTCATTTTGTCGACTTATACAATGTATGTAATGCGCGTATACACTGTTACTCTATTAGCTGCCTTGCGTAGCAGGACATTTGCGTGTGCACGTATGGGAAATTTTTTTGGAACATTTGCTGAAAAAAATGCGGTAATTCCGCGAGGCCGTGCTCTGGAACGAACTAGTTAGTACTGTATAGCAGAATTAATTTTCAGGGAGTCACACGGACTCCTGCATATGTCAAATCAGGGAGTGCGACAGTAAATCAGGGAGTATTTGACTCGATCTGGAGTCGCGTTAATTTCGCACCCTGCTTTGAGCTGCATACACTATATATACTATATAATACACTGTATACAGTGGGGAATCTGGGGGTGTGTGAGCTGCCTGCGAGCTGGAAAATAAACGGTGTCTGCCCATTTCGCCATTTTCCCACTTCGCCATTACCCATTTTGCCAGTTGCCCATTTCGCCATTTTCCCACTTTGCCATTTTCCCACTTCGCCAGTTTCCCATTTCGCCAGTTGCCCATTTCGCCATTTTCCCACTTCGCCATTTTCCCACTTCGCCAGTTTCCCATTTCGCCAATATTTTATGTTGCTTCCACCTCCTGCACGAAATTGATCCTTCCATTCTTAAAAAAAGAGTTATTTCTAGGTCGTTAGTGTTAGGGTTAGGGTTAGGGTTAGGGTTAGGGTTAGGGTTAGGGTTAGGGTGCCTGTACATGATCCATATGTTTTGATATGTACGATTTCGCCTTCTTGTTTTTCAAATAAATAGTTGACTCCATATCTAAAGATTCGTTATAATTTATTCATTACAGAGGCCTACTTTTAACCCACCTCGAACAAGGGGGTGGTCGGGGAGATAGGACGAAATGGCGGAATGGGAAACTGGCGAAATGGGAAAATGGTGAAGTGGGAAATGGCGAAATGGCAAATGGCGAAGTGGGAATTTTTCCATGGCGAAATGGCAAATGGCGAAGTGGGAAATGGCGAAATGGGAATAAACCAAATAAACACAATGCGTCCAAGCGAACAATGCGATTCAAACAATCCGTCTGGACAGCCAGCTCGTGCATTCTCTAGACCGTACACTGTGCCATCGGCATTTCCTATGTCGATTTACAGATGGGAAATTACTGTTGTTTGTATTACATGGGATCTGTCTGAGCGTGTCGACTTGTACATAATGACGATTTATAAATGTCGACTTAGGCGAGGCTATTCCAATGGATTTACTATGAGAGCGAATCAGGACTTTGACTTCCATGTCGACTTATGCGAATTGACGACTTAGACGATGTCGACTTACGCGAGTTTTACTAAATATCCACTTGCATGTACCTGGTTTTAGATTTTATACTGGTCTGATAGAACCTCCATAATTAATGTTATATCTGATTAGTTAATTACACATTTGAACTTTTAAGTAAGTAATAGTGATTAATACATCTGTTGATGTACCTACATATCAAAATTCATGCATGTTGTGATGGTACATGTCGCGAGTTTTCCAGGTTTTGTGAAATATTAAAGTACTTTCTGTCATTTTAGACGATCTTATAACTGCAATCAAGAATGACATTGCCCAAGCTAAGACACTACTAGATCTACCAGCGGCACACCAATATAAGGGTAGTAATTTTTTTAGAAATGGTTTCACCCATTCCCTCTTATAGCATAGATAGTTGTACAGATAGGTAGGTTTTACCTAGTAAAGTTTATTGTTAATGACCAAGTTAACTGGCTTCGACATTCGAGAGAGTGTCAAGTACACTAAAAGGAGCAAACGATCATGCGTGTTTCACAAGTAGTGCATTAACTAAAAGTGTAGCTATAATGTAAATAGTTGGAATGTAGAGTATAATAGTAGTCAATTGTCCACCACATCCAACTTGATAAAGTACATGTATACTATACTATCTTAGCCATGCACCTGAAAATGCCTGTGATCAAGAAGTGTATATTTATCAAATAGATTGCTTGGAGTATATTTCTTAAGACGATGTGCTTTGTAGATACAGGCATTAGTGTATATGAGGTTGGTGTGAATGTTTATTTATTATGCTTGGCATAAATATCTATGAACAATATCTAGATCCATGCTAGATACCCACCCTTCTGTGTGTATTCTTCTGTATTAGTTGGAGTAGAGTTTAGTAGCCTACCTACGCACAATATTGCACGTTTGTAGAGTAAATGAATACACATTGTTGGCTGTTTGTTAAGTAAATGGAGTGCTCACGAGGTTATATGTTGTTATAGATGTATTCGTTATGTTATGGCAAACAAATAAGCAAATTCATCCTAAACGATTGCACGTGTGATATATATGATTTGCTGCTTCGGTGATATTCACGTTTCTCACTGTTTAGTTGAACTTTGTAAGTATGCTCGCAATAAACCTATCGCAGATCTGTCAACTTGCACGATGAGGTTTTCATGCTCGGGATCACAATGTATTGTGCGTTTGCACGTGAATTCTAGCGAATCTGGTGAGTCTGCTTCTAGATCCATCTAGCATGGCTACCCACGTTCAACGTTTTATAGACTTACGACAATAAAGCTGTATGGAGTTGAAAGGTCTGCGCGTAGAACTACCGGTTGGTCGACTAGTCTTATAACGAAGAAGTTCAATTGTGAATATATTATGTACTAGACATAAGGTGGCGGCAGTCCGGAGGACATATGCTGTACATGTCAAATCTGGTCGGTTGTTTGTGTGTGTATGTGTTGGTGCTAGAATCTATACATTGATAATGAACCCTAGCGATATAGTAGCGTGTATCTTTTGCATGTACGTTATTTCATTCATTTGCCATGGATTAGTTGAGATGTTGATTAAACAAAAATTATATCACTACTACTAGTGAAATACTTTGTTTTAAATTTTGTAATTATGGTAGTATATAAGATCACAGCACTTGTTTATGTGTTTCGCTGATGCACATGCTATAGAATGATAACATCTATAGTATAAATAATCTTACTCCTGGTATAATGATAGTGTTGTAGCACCTCCTATGTAGACATCTAGTCTATGATATACGTGCTCTGGTAAATCACTGATCAGTGCCACGTGGCGCCACCTTTATTCTGTATAGGAAGATAAAAAGTCGTTTGCATTTAATAATAACCAGGTATTTTGCATTCAAATTCGTGACAACATCTGCATCCTTCAGTTGATAAACTATACACTGTGTGCATATCTTGACACGTATGAGATGAGCTAAATACTGCTTTTTTTGCACAATAAATGTGTACAATAAAAATGAGTTTGCAATAATATGCTTAATTTACCCATGCTGCTCGTTTTGTGGGGGAGGGCTGTGCCCTGTATTTAGCCATGCCAAACATCAACTGATTATGTCTGACGTTATGGTGATTTTATGGCCGGGAATATTCAGTCGATACGGACACTAAATTGGCATTGCTCTCCACTACATGCGTCTTTTCCGCGTTGAGACATGCTGGTTTTCTGTTAACATGAGACCTGCAAATAAGTGTCTAGCACTCACGTTCTTATCTCGCGAAAGCGGATTGTTCTTTGGATACCACATACCGTACATATTTACATTCTGTCATCTTTTTGCTTCTTTCCTTTTCTCTTTTTTTAAGTGGTTTTTTATTGTTATGCCGCATTTTTCTCAGTGATTTCTTTGTCTTTATTGCAGCTTCTCACTCCCACATGATTCCCTTCTTTTTACTTTACAAATTACAGATTCTTTTTTCCACTATTGGGTCCTCGCTGTTCCCTTTTATCAATCTCCAACTCGAGATGGTCCCGTTATTTGGGGAGGGGGCACATCCCCCTCGGAAAACAGACATCCGGGCATTCATTACTGTATTAAAAGGTCACCGGACTTTGTGGCCCCAGGCAAGACCGCCACGAACCCTGGATGGTACCCCCGCGAAGGTATGTTGTAGAAGTGACAGTGCTTAGAAGGGTTTATTAATGTGATCCAGGTAAGTTTTAGAGGTGACATGCAGTGATTAAGAATGGGGTTATTAAATTAATCCAGGTATGTTTTGTTCTGTGTATGAATTCCAATAAAATGTGATAAAATTTCCTTGAATTTCTGATAAAATGTCCTTGAAAAGTCCTTGAAGTCCTTGGAAAAAATTTCAGTCCTGTATGAACCATGAAAGAAGACTTATGTATAAGACGTCTTGCTATGCACAAATGAATTTCTCAGCAGAACACCAGACACCAGATGAGCCCTGTCGCACTGCGGCACTTGTTTGAGATTATTTACTCCTAACGTTATAAATAAATATAAGTAAATATAACCGTTGCTTTGAGCGATGGTTAACGAAACAACGGCTTTTCTTTAAACATAATTGCTTTATTATCGTTTCACTGCATTGAAATTACAAGCATTGATATGATGTTTAGCCTTCTCTTCGACCACGAGCAATGGCTCTCTCGCGTGCTCGTGTACGCTTTTCGTTTTTCCGCACCGCACAAGTTAACATTGGCCAGGCTCCTTCGCTCGCGCTGTATAATATTCCATCATCAAAGCTCGCGCTACCTATATCGACCCACACCTACATTGTTGACAACGCTTTGACGATCGTTTAGGTGGGTTTAGGTTTAGAACGTTTTCATTGCCACTACTAGCTAGCCTACCTCGCCGTGAGAATAGACTATCGCGGGTATTCAGGCTAGGCCATTTTTTAGCACCGCAAGCTACAGTTTGATTACAGAAAAAGTGGCCGGTAGTTCGTGATGCATCATCGCTCATGGTTGTGTTGTAAGTTTGAGTATATATTCATTTCAGATGAACATATTACACTGGTACTACTCGTAGTTCATATAAATAAAGTTATGAATTAGTCGCACCGCCAATTCACCGTTACCTGAATTATATTGTACATCTTCTACAGGAGGCCTTTTTTGGAATTTTTTTCCGCCCAAATTCAGCACTAGAGTGCAATAATTTGCATTATGCACGCAAGTTAGATGCCTCGTGGACGTCTAGAAAGCATTAGAAGTGAAATTGGTCTTGTTGTGTATTCGTGACATTCCGTCAGGTGGCGTAGTCACAACGACCGGTTGGTCATTTTTGTGTTGAAATGTGGTCAGACAACTTTGTAGAAATTCGCATCATAGAGCTGGCAAAAGTTTCGAGCGGGGCATAGAGCACAGATAAGAAAAGATATTTTTTTGGGCTGCCAAAATGACATAAGAGTCCAGAGAGGTGTGATAAGTCATAAGTGTCTGACTGCCACTTAAATGTAAATGAGTAAATGAGTAAATGAGTAAATGTAAATGGTACGCACTGGAGTCCGTCAAAATTCTCCACTATTTGTTCTGATCATTTCGTGACAGGTAACTACTATTTTATAACTGCGTGTGTGTGCGTGCGTGCGTGCGTGCGTGCGTGCGTGCGTGCGTAATGTTTGTGCAAGCTCTGTTTACCTCTGTTTGCCCAATCTCAAGATTGGTTGCCCAAACTGCGGATGCGCTGAAATTCCAAGTTTGTGCAAGATTCCAAGTTTGGGCACAACAGCACTACTCTTACTCTTAGTCTTAGTCTAGTTCATGTAGCCGAGTTGTCCGCAAATGCAGACGTTATAACTCCGCTTTGCTAATCTGAGGGTGCGAGTTTATCGTCTGCAGACACCCTTGTAAAAAATTTTGCAATTTTTGTTGTGGGCATTGGATAGGTGAATCGAGTAGCACTGAGGGCGTGACGGGGATATATACCAGGATAGACCCGAAATATCAAGTACAGACCATCTGTTTGTCAATATCGCTTTCCGAAGACTTTATCTCCGTTTCAGAACTTTGTTTTCATGCAATAATTCATCCTAGTAAGAGTAACTTTGATATTTTTGGCCATATTCATTTCGATCATCCAATGAAATTCACTTCCGGTAGTTTCAGGTTCACTCGGAAATAATTAAGATTAACCGGACCATAGATGGCGCGGACTACCAATTTGAACATCGGGAATAGCCGAAGTAACCAGAAGTGATTTTCATTAGTTGACAAATGTGAATGAAGACAGACCATTTTGGTATGATGTTTACATTTACCAACTTGATATATTCTTATGTTGTGGCCGCTACCAGGACATCATAGCAGGCTTTCATTTTTAAGGGGCGCGATCGCGCCCACGCTTTATCGCGCACCCGAAATTGTGCCGTGGTGCGTGCATCATCGCGCCTCATAATAGTGGTTGAAATATCGCGCACCAAAAGTCCCTTACTAGTAATACTGGCAATGCCACCTGTCACAATTATTACAAAGGTTAGCGACACACAACAATTCGTGGTGCGTAAGTAACTGAACGTATGACAGAGGTACAGGTTACTACCCTCTGGTTTATACAACAGCATCCAAATACAGGTACCTACACGGTAGCCACAAGCTACCTGCTCGTTTTCCACTATACGTGGCGAGAAGTGGTTTTCTGCCGACGTGAAACAGTCGTAGGGCTGGAGGGGCTACATACGTGGCTACTACGTACAAGTAATTTGGCTAGTTTGTTGATGAATTGTGATGATATTTCGTGCTGATTTATGCAGGTACATAGATTAGAGTCTCTAAGGATGAAGATCAGAATAAATAAAACAAGTTTATTTTTACATCCGATCAACTCTTTTATTAATCTGTGTGCTAGTGTTGGGTTGTTGGATGAAAAGAATGTAATCATGACGAAACCACTGAATGAATGAAGGTGAAGATGAATGATAATCAGTGGATTGACATGACATCCCAATTTTCGTTTTGGATTTCACTCTAGACTAAGGATTGGTCATGATTCCATCATCACACCCCAAGAGGCATGATGGAGAGCCCTCAAGGAGCTCTCCATCATCCCTTTATTAGGGTGTGATTTTTAGTGGAGCTCTCCATCATATGCCTCTTAAGGGTGTGATTTTTTAGTGGAGCTCTCCATCATGCCTCTTAAGGGTGTGATTTTTTAGTGGAGCTCTCCATCATGCCTCTTAATGGTGTAATTATGGAGCGTGAAAACAACCCCTATGGTGTCCTAGGGGAGTCATTAGTAGTCCTCCTGTACTTTTCAAATCTGAAAAACTGTCATAGCGTGCATGCACGTAGATAAATGATTCAAGTTCAGATTAAAGTAAGTTACACGGGCCCATTCCTATTTAACAACCCCAGGTTTAAAAACCCTAACTCTAACCCTAACCAAACTCACGACATGGGTGTGTAAACGCTACTTGTACCGTTACACGCAATAGGATTGTATATATCGGGCGCATATATTACTTATAATAGCGATGCTGATCGCTCGCGCCATATTGTCTAGATTTCAGCAACCATATTTTCAGTTAAGTCAATGTAGCTACTTTCAGAAGACGTAACTTTTAATATATATCATATTATGAAAACAAACTTTGTGGTCTAGATGAGAAGGGCCTCAACCGTTTATGTTATTATTTTCAGATTTTATTTCATTTTTACCGTAACCGTTTTTGAGA
>NW_014577515.1:161360-166294 GCF_000485595.1 Priapulus caudatus
GGATCAAAGGTCAGGAAGTTTAAAAGAAAAGGGAAGATATATGGAGGAAATGCGGAATTGTGGTACAAATCTAAATGGCTTGACCTATGCTCGTGATAATCGGTATATAGCGTCATGGTAGGAAAACCCGGGCACTGTGCCGAAATTGGAGGTCACAGGTCAAAGAGCAATGGGGCAAAGGGCAGATTTTAGACATTTTCTGTGGACATTGTCTGACGGACCGAGTGAAAAACTTTTTTTGTTTCAGCGGTGACTTACTATTTTTATGGCTTTATTGAAAGGACTATGAATTGTGCTTTTCGCTGATGTGTGAAGAGTAGCTGCACGGTGACCTTTTGACCCTCAAGAGGAGAATTAAACATTGATTTGTTGACTGTTAACAAAGGACTGAACTGCTTTTGCTATTATTAGAGCCAATACCTTTGCTACATTTGCATAGTTCAATTGCAAAGGCAAAAGTTTGTTGAACAAGGTTTACGCTCCTAAAATCATATTATTTTCTAAAGCAGTCTGTATATTAATAACACCCTGACTGCTCGCGTGGGTACCGTCATCCGAAATGTAGGCAAAAACACGGGGGCAACCCATTACTCATGCATGGGGGTGAAATGGCACGTTTATAATCATAAACATGTTGCCTGGCAACCTGCAATGCAGATGTGTTCGCTTTATTACTTACAGCTGAGCGAAATTGTCGCCTGCCTGAATATACTTGGATTTTAGCCTGTAGGTTTCAGCAACTCAATAGACTTAGATTATTTCTACTTTCTTGACTTATCACCAACGCACGAGAGAATAAATGATTAGGCAGTTCTTTGTTTGTAGTGTTGACTATATTTGTTTTATGTGAATATGTTTAGACTACAGTTATGTACAGTTATTTTTTCTTGATTTATGAAGAATATTCGTTATAATATTATGAGGAACATCATGCAAAGTTTATAATTGTTGTTTGCTGTATAATGACAGACATGATAACAACATAATATAACATAATTCCCTGAAACAGTTTGTGGACCAAAAATTTTCTTAGCCACCATAAACAGTTTGTGGACTCGAAATTACTTAGCCACCACAAAGTTTTCTGACCAACAATTTTCTTAGTCACCACAAACAGTTTGTGGACCTGAAAATTTCCTAGCCACCACAAACAGTTTGTGGACCAAAAATGTTATTCGCCACCACAGACAGTTTGTGGAACCAAAAATTTCTTAGCCACCACAAACAGTTCGTGGAACCAAAAATGTCTAAACCGCCATAAACAGTTTGTAGAACCGAAAATTTCTTAGCCACCACAAACAGTTCGTGGAAACGAAAATGTTTTAACCGCCACAAACAGTTTGTAGACCAGAAAATTTCTTAGCCACCACAAACAGTTTGTGGACCAGAAAATTTCTTAGCCACTCCAAACAGTTTTGATGAGAAACAGAAACACAACACCACGGTTTGGATGCCAAAACGTGATCTACTAGTTGGTTTACTTGTAACTGATATACGCGTGGGTCCACATTTTGTTTGTGGTGGCTTAACATCCCTATACGGAATCATCCAATGCTCTCAGTTGAGTCTATGTTAAATTCCTAAACTGTTTGGCTTAAATTCATATAATCCCTAATGTACTCTCGTTTTTTACTATCGTACTAACCTTTTCTATTATTATTTATTGTTATTTTTATAGCATTATTCCTAATATCTAAATTGCCTCCTATAAACGCGCCATCTACCATCATTTTTATTAATTAATTTTAGCAGCACTATGTTAAAGTTTTATGGCATAACCTGTCAATATATTATGACTAAGAACTATTTACTATTATAATGTTGTGCAATTTCAGTATGAAAACTGGGGGTTGCACCGTTCCAACAGCGCAGTGATGTCTGTGCCCTAATTGTACCCGATCACATCCCGTGTGGAGCGAGGGAAATGCTTAGTGAGTGAGCTATACAGGGTTCACCGATTATTGGAAGCATGAGTGTGCTTAAAGGGGCATTAGTCGTCGATAATAATATGCATTATTCTGCCGAGATGTCAAGCGTCACACAGTATAACACGTACCAACGCCACACAAAAGATACACACAAATAATCTGATCGGAATCGAAATGGTTTATCATTCGCCGTAGTGTCTACGCAGGCGATCAACTGGTGATTAGCATATTGCGCGGATCAATTATGCCGGCTTTCGTATATAGCGCATATTGTGTTTGTTTCGGGGGATATATTATCCCGTATGCAAACAGAGATACTACCGCCGTGCTACGCAGTAGTGCGTTGTTTACGTAGCGTCGTGTATACCAGCCAGCATTAGCCCTTATTCGACATCGAGTAGAGAGCGAGCTGCCCACGTAATGTTGCCGCCGAGGGATGCATGCGCGTGCACTGATTTCTGTGACCAGTGACGTCACGGTCGATAACCTATCCGGCAATGGAGCGCATTGGCGGGACCACGCCCATGAAGCGAAATGGCAGAAATCTGCGCAGCGCGACCGGCGGCGGTGTGGACGGTGCCGCTACACAGTGACAGCGCGGCGACGACTGCGTGCAAGCAAGCAAGTCACCACCCTGCCCGCGCCCGATGACGAACATTGATTCCGAACTTTCCATTCGTGTTTGTGCGAATCGCCTAGCGACGCGTTAAATGCCAGCCACCGACGATTAACGCGTCCACTGAGTGCTAGAGATCATACGCTACAGACCCTGCTGTTCTCTACTGATATCTCAAGACTACATCACACGCGTCCGTGTGAGTCTCAGCGCAACTATAAGGTAAGGAATGGGGACTGTTGATTGCCGAATGATTGTTGGTTGTGTGAACGCGAGTTATTCGCCGTGGTTGTATAGTATTTTCGTTTAATTAATTACATCAGCGGTTATTGATTCGACAGCTTATCTTACAGAGTAAATCTGTGAGATGCGGACCGTGATAAAACATCGGTTAACTTGAATAAATCAAGACAAGCTTCATTAGTTGATTTGTTACTCTTCCGTAATTACAGAGTAGACATGCACACATGCGCACACATTCTCACGCCTATTTACATGCAGATGTGCTATGTTAAAACTGAGCGTGCAAATACATGTAGTAGTAACCATTCAGAAATCATTGTAAATACACTATTTTCACTACACTAAATGCACGCTATTTTCGTGAATGCTGCTGTGTGATTCTGACACTCGAAATCGTACGCTTATATGTGTTATTGTTACGCGTATACGCGTGCAGACATTCCCGTACATATTGTATATATTAGATTTACAGAACATCGCACGCTGGGGTCTTCACGATATACCTGTAAAATGCCTATAGAAGCAGCTTGACTATATGTCTCTCGCTGTAAATAACTGCGAGGATTAACCTTGTCGGCGATAATGCTTCGTAATAAATATAACTGTACCGGAAAAATAGAAAATAATGGGACAGAACATTTTTCGTAGGCCTTTATGGAGTTCTCTTCCGCTTGAATTTGATATGCTGGCAGTTATTGCAATCACATGGGTGATAGCGCGCGTGTATTTTACTGCGATTCGAGTTTAAAGATACATGACAGGTGATGGGAATCGAGGCGCTATAGTTATGTTTGGTATTTAAAATGAAATGATTCACACAGAACAGCACATTCCCTCTTCGGCGTTCCCCGCCACCATATAGAACCAAGAACGCATAAACTATAGAATACACAAAGAGCGCGCGCCTTGCGATGCTATGTCAATTTCAATCTAATGGGATTTTCATGTATTTTTTTTAAAGTTTTGCAAATCGGTCCAATTACGCCCAATTAAACTTGAATAAACCGTTTATACCTGTCAACTATATACAATGATTTTTAGTAACTTATTGTGCATTGGCGTGAGCGTGGGCGAATGCAGTCCAGATAATCAACATGGCTTCGTATGGAGGGAAAGGAACCATTGCTACCGAATACAACCTGGTTTGAAAAGCTGCAGCTACAATACGGTGTCATCTAACAACTCCCGAACCTGATAACGAGCGATATACTTTCTCCGATAAATGCTACGTGGTGCGCAAAGGAACAGATTTTCTCACGTCGTGATGAGATGCGACGTGAATCTAGTACTGTAGCGGTGGTACTGCGTACCTACGGGCATGTACACAAATCTCGGGCTAATTATTGATGAGCTGATCGTAGTTGTTATAATGTGCATGTCGTCCTCGGGCTACGTTGCTAAAAATACTACGACAGACAGTGACGTCCATTCATGTTCTATATAACATATACCCAATTACGCGAAAACAGCTAATAAATTAATGCGTATATAAAATAACGGACATCAACAATGTAGTAGTAGTGCATTCCGCGTGATCTGTCACTACTGGAATTAGGGTTTTAAAAAGATATGTTAGAACAACAGAACGTTGCGTGCCGATTTAGTTACGTGACAACAAGTTCTCCGTTTTTAAACCGGGTCTTAGTTTTTAATAAAATCTATTGATAATAGAATCGCATATGATAATGCATATTAATCCCACTTAGTAAAATCTTGCGCAAATGCGTTCTCAACGCATAGGATAAACGATAGTAGGTCGGCCTTTGATTCTGTAATGTATCAGATAAGACCGCACCTTTCGCTTTTCATTTATATATTTAATCTCGATAAGTTTGAAATTAAGGTTGTAGTCAATCGCCATTCGTGCTCCGGTTCGACAGATTAAAAACAATTTCCCCAACCTCGCTAATGCTGCGTGCATCGCTTACATTGGAAGCGGTATCGTTTACAATTTTAAATGCGCCATTTACTCGATCTTTACATCTACTTTAATTTTGTCGGCCATATTGAAATGTGATGCCAGCATCCGGCGCCTATGTTAATTTGGCGCGATATATTCGTGATGGTTATCTTACAGCAATATGCGGAATATCCTACCACACACACACAATCACACACACACACACACACACACACACACACACACA
>NW_014577515.1:166840-169075 GCF_000485595.1 Priapulus caudatus
ACACACACACACACACACACACACACACACACACACACACACACACACACAGTACATGCATTGACCCTCGTCAGCGACGAAGCTAAGCTATTATATTTCATGCGAAACGAAAGTAGATCGAAAGCGAACCTGTATTGATCCGCCTCCTAATTCCCCCTGCATATAATTAGCCTGGCATTATGCGGCTTTAGCAATATTTACCGTATAATTATCATTTTCGGGCCCTCCTCCATCCCGACCAAGTGTGCGCTACAATGATCCATAATAACACGTGAAATATGCTTAAATTTCCGTGGCTACCGTCAGGAGGGTGTACGGTGACGATCGATGTCAATAATGGACCTCTTTACACACGCGATATCTAGGTAAAAATTTACACCTGCGATGAAATCATGTAAACTATCGTTCATGATTTGTACAAACATGCATAAACCCATAAAGTGACAGCATGGATGAAATTTGATTTCCATTTTGCGCTAAACCAGGAGCTGCAATATACATGCCACTGTATTGACACAGCGGGGTCAATATGAGCCGATAGTGACGTCACGCCAACGCGAATAGAATGAATTCATCGTGAACGTGTTAACTCTGCTGCAGCAATAACGTATCTGGTAACCCAACTATTTGCATTAAATTAGATTGCTATTACATACTGCAATACTAACATAATTTTTTGTTTTACGCGCAATACTAAACGAGGTTAACCGAATTCCTTCGCACAGTCTCTGATTCGCTTATACCGAATTTCTCGCCTATCCTTTTGGGTTTCAGCCACTTAATTTCATTTGCGCTACGGTCGTTTAATAACCATTATTTACTGGGGTCAGAATTTGATTTCCATGCTATAAACGATTGCCTGGTTTACAGTGCCTCTCGAATTCACCGGCCAGCATAAGCCAATTTCGCGTGCTTTATTGAGCCAGAAAACCTATGAGGCAGGGCGGTCGCATTCCTTCTTAGAAAATTACTGAACAGGCTCTCCAGAAATCCAGCCGTAGTTTTTAGGTAACTCGAAGACGCTTCCTGCTATACGCCTTCGCAAACAGGACGCTGAGTAGGCCTACTCTCTGAATGTCATTCCAATTAGACGAGTCGTGTCCGTATGCTGAACCATGCCGCAGAACAAGGACAAATACGCAAAGACGGATGAATCGTGACGCATTACGAGACCGAGGCAAAATTGTAGTTTAGAATACATCTGGCCTGCCAACATTTGCGTGGCAATGCACTCAAATAAATGTTTTACATAACGTAAGTAGAAATCGACGGTTTGATCTGCATAATACTGTTCTGGCGTCCGCTATCGTTACCTTCAGTCTACTAGACGCCCCCCGCATCTGACCCATGTAGTTCAATTGAAATCTATTTTAATGTCTCATGCGACCACATCGCGCGTTCAGTCGGCATAGTAATAGACACGTGACTTTGCGCTAGCAACAGCAAAGAGAGATCATTCTTTGTTAAGCGCAAGGAGAGCGAAGCGCGCAGAAGCGAGCCGACTAGCGCCTAATGCTGAAGCGTGTCTCTCTCTACACGTGCGCGCGCGCGCGAGTGTGTGTGTGTGTGTGTGTGTGTGTCCGTGTATGCGCGCGCGCGCGCGCGCGTGTGTGTGTGTGTGTGTGTGTGTGTGTGTGTGTGTGTGTGTGTGTGTGTGTGTGTGTGTGTGTGTGTGCATGTGTGCTGTCATGCCATTACTCGTGCACCTAGGAGAGCGATAAAAGCGCGGGAGTCGCGATGATGATGACAGCATGAGTGCGTGCGGCGCTGCACACTCATGCACGTGCGCCTGTTACGTATGCGAATGTCAATTTGCACTGTTGTGTTGACACGCCGAAAACAAACAGGGTCGCAGGCGAGACCGCGGTGACTGCGTCGCCGGGGATGCTAGGGAAGATGCTGCATCCCTTTCGGCAGCTTCCTCATCCCCATCTCCTTCGTAACACGACTGCTCTCAAGCGCGTCATCACGCCCCCTCCCTCTTCGTCACACAGTAACGTCGTCAGCCCTCCCCTCTCTTTACATGGCTGCGTCATCAGCCCTCCCCTCTCGTTACACGGTTGCGTCATCAGCCCTCCCCTCTCGTCACACAGTAGCGTCATCCGCCCTCCCCTCTCGTCACACAGTAGCGTCATCAGCCCTCCCCTCTCGTTACATGGCTGCGTCATCAGCCCTTCCCTTCTCGTCACACAGTAGCGTCATCAGCCCTCCCCTCTCGTCACACAGTAGCGTCAT
>NW_014577515.1:169973-175016 GCF_000485595.1 Priapulus caudatus
TCTCGTTACATGGCTGCGTCATCAGCCCTCCCCTCTCGTTACATGGCTGCGTCATCAGCCCTCCCCTCTCGTTACATGGCTGCGTCATCAGCCCTCCCCTCTTGTTACATGGCTGCGTCATCAGCCCTCCCCTCTCGTCACACAGTAGCGTCATCAGCCCTCCCCTCTCGTTACATGGCTGCGTCATCAGCCCTCCCCTCTCGTCACACAGTAACGTCATCAGCCCTCCCCTCTCGTTACATGGCTGCGTCATCAGCCCTCCCCTCTCGTCACACAGTAGCGTCATCAGCCCTCCCCTCTCGTCACACAGTAGCGTCATCAGCCCTCCCCTCTCGTCACACAGTAGCGTCATTAGCCCTCCCCTCTCGTCACACAGTAGCGTCATCAGCCCTCCCCTCTCGTTACACAGTAGCGTCATCAACCCTCCCCTCTCGTTACATGGCTGCGTCATTAGCCCTCCCCTCTTGTTACACGCCTGCTCTCGGCAGCTCTACTACGCCGTCATGCGCCGCCTATTATAGAGTATTACGGCTATTATTTCCGCTACGAATAATCTGATTGTGAAAGCAGGCAGGCATCCGCGTGCATGCGCTCACTCTAGCTGCCGCCTACGGTCGAACGTTGTACGTGGGTGGCACCGCCCTACTGGCCACCACAAGATGGACAACATGACGTACGTTCGACCACACATTTCATCCCCAATCGCGGACGACATAACCTGGGGGAAGCGGTTGCTTGATAACGCGGTAGGACAGGACGGGGTACGGAGCAATACCGCCGGGCGGCCCTGAACGTCAGAACGCATTGCTCATAAGCAATCAAAATCAGCGATACACACCGAGAGTGATTCCATCGTATATAGACAACCCTGCCGATCTCAGCAGCCGTGTTCCACGCGGTGAAGGTGTCTAGGTTTTATACCCATGCATGCGATGAATATGTGCCCGCGACTACTTGAGCGCGTACAATATGCCTGCAAGGCAAATCCTTCGCCGGCACCTGCATTAATGCAAAGCTGCTTTAATAAGAGAGATCGATTGTCCGAGCGTGTTTGACGATCGTCTGCGCCTAACGCTAATGTGCAGCGGCGCGTTTCCTTTGCTTATCACTTGACGTGTCTACTTACGCAGGCACTGCTGGTCGAGTATGAGAATTACAAAACGGTGGTTAACCTGCCCTGGAACGTTCCCCGCCCCGGATATAGCTTCACGCGTTTCCATGCACTGCACGTGTCGCAATGCGGAAATTTTGAAACGATAGACGCATTCGATGTGCCATTGAAAATTTTTCCGAGTATTCTTAAATATCCCACCGTCTTAATAAGTATTTACTTCTATACACGGCGCCGTGAATGACTGATCAGTATTACAATCTTTGTGTGCGCTTGCAATGACGAAAGCAAAAGCGATTGAGTGGCGGAAGATTTAGACGTGATAATTTACACGGCACCTAATACATGAACATGCACAATTCCGTCAATAAAACCAAGTAAAACGCTAATTTCCTGTGCGTTTTCGCGCGGGAAGTGTTTCGTCGACTGACTTCTTCTCAAACTGTAACTTATTTGAATGAAATGGTCGATATTCGAATGATTCCCGAGAACTGCTGAGTGATTTGGCAACAGACAATCGTCTCTGGTTATTTAACGGCGAGCTAATTTCCACGTATGCGGCATCAACGTTAGAGAAAATCATAACGCGCCATTCCACAACAGTTTGGCTTCCACGCTACCACGCTGGAAATCCCATTTCCTATCCATTATCGGATGGCTATTCTGATTAGGCCGCGTCCGCGCTTAGCTGTCGTAATATGGGCGTGGGAGCGTAATTAGTGGCAACAATACGCTGCCTAACAAAGGCAATGATTTACTTGTTCGTGATCAGTAATGACAGCGACTGACCCGTGTCGTAATTATATTTTGAGGCGCCATGATTAGTTAAAAGCTGGCGCGGTGCAGTTTACTGTTGTTCAGTGTACTGCCACAAACGTACGTTGAACCAGTCGGAGATATCGCCACTGCAATAAGAGAAGGCGTAATCATTATTCGGCGAGGAAGCAGGAATAAACAACTTTAATTATCAGAGCACATTTCGTGCAGAGTGGGACGCTGCCGTACACGTAAACGTGTCGAATTTAATGTTATTTTTAAGAAACCTATGAATTTATATTATTAAATCGACTTCATTAAATAATCATTAGCATGAAATAATTCAACTACATTCCAACAAAGGCAACACAAGGGAAAGCAACCAGGTTCTAAACAAAAACAATTACAAAGCGGCGATGCATGATCAAACCGAATGAACGAAAGACAAAACATCCTTTACGGTAAAAACATGTCAAAAGGGTTCTCACGATGTTTCGTCGAGAGTTTCTGCGGTGACTACTTTCTATCATCGTGCAGCGATGTTTACACAACGGCTTCTCTTCAGCTCCAGCTATTCGGTTGCTCGATTTGCGATAAAGGTATTTATTTTCTCGTAAAGCACCAAAAGCTGGAATATCGCATTGTGACGGCACGGATCTCGATAGCAGAGAATTTCTTTTATTAAGACCTTTCCGCAGTGTGACGAATAATTTACAGCGAAGAGTAACGTGAATATTTACGGCAATTTAAAACTCTTGATAGATCGTCTTAAATGCTTGCTTACACGCATTTCACCGTTAACGGGTGGGATTTCTCAGTAGCAGAAATTATTATGGTTTTGCACACCGACTGAATGCTATCGACTTTTGCTTCGCTCGCGAGAGAATGAAAGTTCTACAATGTGTCAGATAATCTGATCTCGTGACCACCCGCGCCGTAAGCTTATAATTCCTTTCACAACCGCTTGTGCATAACGTTGCGGCGTCACTCTAACGTGCGTACGCTATTGCAATCACTCTGCGCTGGATATCGTACAAATGTTTTCAGCGAACGATCTGGTCGTGCAACTCTATGAAGGGCTTGCTCCATGGAACCACCAACTTCTGTACAGATGTATGTAAAGGACAGCCGGGACATGCGGAGTCCCTAACGTGACATGCGCGCATATTATGCTTACGTAGTACAGTATATTGTGTACATTGATGCGAGTGGCTGCAAGTTTGTCTATTGCGTGTGGCAATGTCTCAATAGTCACTTCTATGGATAACATTGGCGGTAGATGCCACGCAAAACCTGCGAAGGGTTTCGCATACGTAACAATTACAACAACGCTCTATTGGTGATGCTACATGCTATTGTGCATGGGTAGGGGTAATCTTTAATCTACTAACCTAGTAGTTTCTACGATTTCTGATCGAATCACTACCGATGCCATGTCCCGCGCATTGATTGTTAGTTGAAACGTGTAGAGTGTAGACTATCATAAATCAAATTAATGCTGAATTAATGAGCAAATTACGCGACGCAGATTTTTGGCGCCTGGCAATAAAATCATTCATTAGAGATTAATTAAACTTTGATGTCGGGGTAATTAACGGCCCAGCAGAGCTTGTGAAACAAGGATACGGGTAGCTTCATAAGAAATCGATTGATTAGTCAATAATTTGTTAATCTATATTGATTTATCAGTTCATGAAAAATTACGTTTATTCGTGTTATTACCTCCGCGAAGGGGTTGGCAGGAGGTTATGTTTTCACCGGCGTGTGTTTGTTTGGCGTCTGTTTGTTGGTTTGTGGGTTTGTGTACAGCCTAACTGAAAAAGTTATGGACGGATTGTCATAAAATTTTCAGGATAGGTCAGAAATGGCCTAACTTAGAATTGATGAGATTTTGGTGGTGATCCCCATCCCAATTATTAATTAATTAATTATATTAATAATATTTTCAGGATAGGTCTGAAATGGGTAACTTAGAATTCATTACATTTGGTGGTGATCGGATCCAATTAATTAATTAATTAAATTTCCAGGATAGGTTCGAAATGGGGTAACTTAGAATTGATTACATTTTGGGGGTGATCCGGTTCCAATTAATTATTTAATTAATTAATTAATTAATAAAAAATTTCACAGTGAGAGAATTGAGCTGCCTTGGCGGAGGTCTGTGCTCTCCGAGTGCTCTAGTTATTATTATTATGTGTGTGTTGTGTGTGTATGTGTGTGTGTTGTGTGTGTATGTGTATGTGTGTGTGTGCGTGCGTGCGTGCGTGCGTGCGTGCGTGCGTACGGGTGTGTGTGTGCGTGTGTGCGCGCGTATGTGTGGGTGTGTTTGTGTGTGTGTGTTCACTGTGTTGGAAGTGGTTCGTGCGTTCATTAATCTACATTTAAATGAGCTCAATTCGCCCACACGCTGCGCACAGCTCGCGAAGGCATCTTCCTTTCAGCGGTGTGCTCGTGCGGATCTCTGGTGACACCCTCAAACGCCTCCATTATTTACGGGCAAGCAAGATGAGCTACGTGATCAGACGCTGTAAAGAGTCAAGAAGCCCTCGCACGTCGACTGCCATCGCACATCTGGCCCGCTCACCGTGCGGCGAATGCATAAGAGGATTACTGAGTGTAAATTACAGATAGCATCGGTCAGTGCGCGTTCCGGTACCCGAGTGACTTATTTTAGCAGATACCCCCAAAATCGGTAGCGTTCGCCGCATCAGATAAAGTGACCGAGCAGCGATGGAAATGTATAAGTTTTCGCAACAGAACAGAGCTAGATGGCTATTTAGGATTTTTCGCGGGAACGTACGAGTATTTTAACAAGCGAGTTGTTTTTGTGTGCGCCGCGCAGGTTCCAATTCGGGTGTTGTGTGTGTGTGTGTGTGTGGTGGTGTGTGTGTGTGTGTGTGTGGTGCGTGCGTGCGTGTGTGTGTGTGTGTGTGTGTGTGGTGTGTGTGTGTGTGTGCGCGTGTCGTGCGTGCGTGCTGCGTGCGTGCGTGCGTCGCTGCTTTGCGTGCGTGCGTACGTGTGCGGTGTGCGTGTGCGCGCGCGGTATGTGTGGGTGTGTTTGTGTGTGTGTGTGTGTGTGTGTGTGTGTTGGGGCTGGTTGCGTGCGTTCATTAATCTACATTTAAATGTGCTCAATTCGCCCACACCGCTGCGCAGCAGCTCGCGAAAAGGCA
>NW_014577515.1:175355-186611 GCF_000485595.1 Priapulus caudatus
CGCGTCGTCGTACGTCGTGTGTGTGTGTGTGTGTGTGTGTGTGTGTGTGTGTGTGTGTGTGTGTGTGTGTGTGTGTGTGTGTGTGTGTGCATGAGTGTGTGTGCGCGCGCGTGTGTGTGTGTGTGTGTGTGTGTGCGTGCGTGCGTGCGTGCGTGCGTGCGTGTGTGTGTATGCGTATGCGTATGTGCGCGTGTGTGTGGTATGCTTGCGAGCCGTGTAGGCCTATGATTCGGCCTAAGATGCATTGTGAAATAATCCCTGCAGTCGTTTGGGTAAACGCTCTTTTACGTGTGATTTAAATAAACAAGGCGAACGTAAGCAGTGCCCCAATCTACGGAGTCACCTGATATAATGTAAACAACGAGATTTTTTTGGGGGGAATTAAAAAGGTAAATTGATGAATAAATGTTGCTATCGCAGCCCACGGCAACAGCAAATTGTTTGTTTAGCTTATAGAGCGATTCCTCTCATGGTTCATTCTTACTGTTATTCTTTCATGTAAGTACACCGATATCACAGTAATCTAAGCTGTGCGATCTTAAAGTTGATGATATTATCTCTATGACGTGGCCATTCGCGGTACACCGTGTCACAGATTTCTCCTTAGTTTTATTCTAGCGCTATACCTAGCCATTTCGAGCCACAGCGTGCCCTAATGTGTCAATCATACAGCCGAGTAGTGGGCGCATACGTCACGGAGAACAACATGCTATGCAAAAAAGTTGAAAGATCGATCGCTATTACCTTTTCAACGTTGCTTGATGAGGTTTTTGTTGGTCAACGTACGGGCGCTGGTGTCGGCAATTCATAGACTTGTACTATAGTGCTGACTTGTACTAGTGAGGCGAGAGAATTGGCTGTAACCAACGTTCCCGCCATGGAATATAGACTTCTCCCCGCAAGCCAATCATTTCGAAATCAGCAAACTGTATGACATCCTGATCTAATCTCGCTTGCGTAACAATCGCTGTTCAGCACGACGACGACGACGATGACGATGGCGATAACAATGACGAACCAGTAAATTCGCTAATTATTATTTTTTTACCTGCCTATTGTGTATTAAGGTAAACTGTTTTTAATTACGTTTGTCCGATAACCCGTTGCGTGGGCGCAATGATGTAGGTATACTTAACCGCTTGTGCTACCTATAAGCAGCAGTCCTTTGTTTAAATAATCGTGCTGCGTTGATGTCGTTGAACAGCTTTGCTAGCTTTTTAAATATGATATACGCATTGGCCTTCATTTCGAAACGGAGCACAATAGCTGTTTTGTATATAAACCGGAAGGTAGTTACCCCAGACCATTCAAAGCTAATATTGGCGTTGCGTAGGTTGCTATGACAACCGCTTCCTCCATCCCGACTTTCCACGCGTCGCTTGGTGTAATAGCTCGGAGTGGTCCTTTTCTGTACACCTTTTCACGTGTGTACAGCAATTCCGAAATACATGGTTTGTGTTTTAGAGCAGGTGCATTCATTCGTATAGGGTAGAAATCAACCCGTAGAAGCTCAATTATAAAATCGTAATTTAAAGAGCAGGCAAGTATAAATTGCGTCATTCTACCTTTAACGTCTGCATAAAAATATAGGCTTGCGGTGAACTGACAAAAAATACAACAACAAATTTTATGTGTTAAAATGTAATTGTTATATTAATGAGCTTTAACATTAGGGGACGTAATTATATCTCCTGCGTACATCGACCGTACAGCAACAGCACGAAAACACAGAGATCAATGTATGTACGTACAAACTCGCCTTTGTTTTATCACCAAAAACAAACGCTCGCCCCACGGAGACGTGGCAAACTTCCACGGCGGATAGTTCGGCTGCCATATATACATCTAGCGAGCGAGCTTTCGTGATGCGGCTTTGATGCCACCCGGCAGCCTAATTCCGCCCTGGTTAATTTGTAAAGTCAACATTCGCCATTGTGCAAGGTTTGCTACTCGATATCGGGAGGAGGTGACAGTACGCGCAGGCGGGAAATGACTCGGGGACAGCATGGAGAGCGATATCCATTCATCCAGCGGCAATGCCAGCTGAAATCCGCATATCGCGTGTGCGCGCGGAACCGGAAAGAAGTATATTTCGCCATTACTGTATATTTTGAAATATCGCGGGCCGCTATTTTGCCGATATGGAGCGTATGCGTAGCACGCGAATACATATATCATCACATGTTGATTTCCTGTATGCGGTTTTATTAGGTTTATGATGCATCGACGAGCTCTATCGAGATATTTCAGCGTGTGTATAGGGACGTATGTCGGGGCGCGTCTAGCTGCATGTGTGAGCGTGTGTGCGTGTGTGCAGGGCCACCTATAGGGGAAAAATGTCATGACTCAAATGTGTAATGATGAGCGACGGGCGCAGCTCTTGATCGACGTCCATAGTGTGGTAGGGGTGGGTCTGAGACAAGGCTTTCACGAATAAGTGACCAAAAAAATCACGTTAGGGTTATTTACGATTATTAGCTAAGCTTATTTTTTTATTTTGCTCCAGAATCCAAGGGGGCAGGTGCCCCCTTGTACCCCCCCCCAGAGGCTACGGCTGGTTAGTATGCGTGGATGTGTGCGTGTGTGTTGGTTGGAAACGACTGTCTTCGAAAGAATGTTTGCGCAGAACAACGAATGGAAAGATGTGATACATTGTTTTTCGTCTTAGTAGACTAACAAGGTGCTTTATAGACTCCTCAAACGCTCCAATTTGTGGTAATCTTAAATCGATAATTCAAAGTGCATGTTGGTCATACTGTGTGCATTTATTGGCACTCCGTAAAGAAAATCTACTATTACGAAATCTCTGCATTTGTGTGAGCGCGTGTGCGTGCGTGCGTGCGTGCGTGCGTGCGTGCGTGCGTGCGTGCGTTGATGCTTACCTGCGTGCGTGCATGTGTACCGTTAGCGCATGCGAGCGGGCCTGTAGACGAGCATTTTGTGTGCTCATTCTTCCTAACTAATGTACTTCGCCGAATATCGTTTCTAGCTGCGCGTAATTGGTAGCGTATAGAATAAGCAGAAAACACATGTTACAAGCTACGCGTAACGATAGCGATCGTTGTGGTCACGTCGGCGCACTGGCATTATTAAAAAAACTCAGTGGTTTGTACAAATGCAAGCAAGTCGTTGTGATTGTCATTACGGAGCACGCTAACAGAACCTCGAAGATAGAGAAATGATTACAACACAAAGCGTTTCATTATTTATTACGCCATGTTTTGTGATATATCTTCTCGAGATTGCTCTGATATTCTTCATTGGAAAGCCAATTTCGCAGCCAGTCACCTCACCTGATTTCGCCTATAATATGTACCGCCTAATAGCCGAACTGTTACATAGCCATGGAATCAATAAGAATTTCTCAAAATATGCTAGTAATGGGGCGCATTCATGCCTAAACAATAAGCACGCAAACACTATACGCTAGCGGCAATGACCGCTCAGTATTTATATGCGCTATTTCAAATTACGTCTTTGTGCACCGCCTACTGTATATGTGCACGTGTGTACGCACACACAACACCCCATTTTATCTCACCGAGTAGGTATGTTATGTTGTGACTCCTGTACGAATTCTGACGTTCTTACTCTGATGTTGAATTGGAAGCGTATCCTATTAAATTAGTGTGAAGCGGTTATATCTTATACTGTTGTATCCGTCCGTAAAATGATGGCTTCGTCAGCAAACGATGAGATGAAGCAATGGCACAATAATCGTTCGTGAACGATATGACAGTATATGTAAAACGGAACATCTTTTGTTCCAAATTTATAGACTGCACCTTTGCACAGGTTAAATGCGGTCAAATACGAGAATCAGATGATTTTTGTGTAAAATCTTTTGCGTGTAACAACCCCCCCCCCCCACACACACACATATATATATTTATTTATTTATGTGTACAAAATTTTGTACAGATAATATATATATATGTATATATATATACATATATAAATATATATATATATATATATATATATATATAATATTATCTGTACAAAATTTTTGCTCGATCGCAAGCGTGGGTGTGCGTGCGTCTGTAGATGCATATACGCTCGTGAGCGAGTGTGCGCGCGTGTATGTTTGCGTGTACGTGCGTACGTGTGCGTGAGTGCAGGTGTGTGTGCGCGCGCCCGCGTGTGTTCCTGTGTGTATATGGTGTGCTCACTTAATATCTTAATTCCATGCACAATAGCCGTGACGGATGTCGGCGTAGAAGTGTGAGAGTACAGGCATGCGCGTGCGTGTACGCTTATTTACCCCCGTGCGCAAAGCCGCAACCCCATCAGTGCAGATGAAGCGCTCGTGTACTCTACAAACACAGGCAGTGCTGCTTCTGCTGGCAGAGGCTGAAGAGGCACAATTGCCACGTTATTGGTTCACACTGTCAAGTTTACGCTAGTTTTTATTAGCTTAGCAAAGTAAACCCGATAGCCTAACAGGCGATCATCTAATGAATATAGTATATGCCAACCTTGGCCATATGTCGCCAGCTGATTCTGTCCTCGTGCATGGGAATGCAGTTTCGAGCATTTCACATTCGGACAGTACGGCAACCGCCGCAGTACACCCGCCTAGCTCTAACGTTCGTTATGTCTACATCCAACAAGCAGAGCACAGTGACGTAAGCGCGTTTCAATCGTCCTCCCGCATGACGTCAGCGTGATGCGCACCCAGATAAAATTGCAACGCTGCTGTGTTGTGACCACTCCGAAGGTATGCTCATCTCCTAATGCGGATAATTATTAAATGATTGGTGCGCGAGCACGGTCGCGATCAACGCGTTTCGTAAGTTTGCTGCGCGCGGATGATTTATTATTCATGACGTCATATCCGCCGGCTTGCAAGCGTCATTGTCACCGTATTTTGCATATGCTATTTTCGCGTGGCGAGTTGAATCGAATCTGGGCAGCAGCACAACGGCAGCAATAGCAATATCCTAGCGCGAAAAATTATTTTGCGTTTTTCGGCACATGCGCATGCGCTCTTCCCGTGTGCACTGCCTAATATAGCTGACTCAATCCGCGACTAAAGCGTTTACTGTTATCGTATTACTTACTAATAGTGAAATCGGGTTAGTAATTATTATATAGCATTCGGTACGTACCTATTATCGCCATTGTCACCTGCAGCTGCCGGCGGTTTTATATGATGTGATCACACGAGACGTGATCACACTCGCGTATTCTTCTTCTAAAGATTTGCTTACTTAAGAATGAAGGTGAGTAAGGAGTGCGTGGTGGCGCAGCGACGTGTGTAACTAACACTACACGAGCAGGACTGTACAGCGGGCTATGACAGTTCTGAGTATGAGAGTGAGGGACGGTTAGATAGTGCGAGTGTTAGCGTTTTGAGAGAGTGAACGTAAGTGTAAAAATGCTTAAGAATAATAATGAATATATACTCGCAAAAAGTATCAAGACTGCCAAAGATAGAACGTCATGGAGAAATTTGATTTCCAGCCCTATTCTCCACGAAGAGAGAAGGAACTAAGAATAGAAGAACGGAAGTGTGCGTGTAGGGTTATGTGAGCGTGACAGTGTGGGAGAATGAACGTATAAACGTGTGTATAAGAATGTGAGCGTGAGAGAGTGAGTGTAGGTGCTAGTACGGAAGTGTGAGAGAGTGACAGAGTGAGAGTGTGAGAAATCGCTCACTCGTATGCAGATGCGATGCCTTAATCAAAAGTGTCTGTGAATATGTTCATAATGTCTATAGGAACTTTGGTGGCATTTTAAAGAGTCTTACAAAGTCACCGAATTCGTGTCAAAAGGGTACACAGAAGAAAGGCATTTCCGTCTCTAGGATCTATACGTGTGCCATGCACGTATGGTTTACTTCTCCCACCCATATGTCTACGCAGCATACCTATCTAATATACTCGGTCGCTTTTACCGTACAGATGCGGCTTATTTCGATGAAACAGAAGTTATGCGCTTTACCTGCATGCACCACGCCAAGACAACATGGCTGGCGGGCTAAAACCTACCTTCTCACTTTCCCAGTGGTCGTTTGATGTGACGTAGAGCCGTCTACTGCGGTGCGCTTGCTAGAGCAAGAGTCGACCACAATAACACTGGTAGCCCTACAACGAAATCTGCTTTCAGGCATCAGCGCTTTCAGACGTACGTCACGGTGCTAACAGCGGCAGCTTATTTGGAGTGCATTAACTCATTACGGCCAAGCGCGCGCTCGGCTCTGACAGTTCTGAATACATGCAGCTGAAGGTTGCGAGTTAGCCTAATGCCATACGCTCGTCACAAATAAGGAAAAAAACTAGAGCGATCCCTTTTGCCACACGACTGCGAATTTATGCATTATGCATTATATGCGAGTTCGTGTTATAGCTATATATATATATATAGTCACGTATTCATGTCCATATCGTCGTATCTAAATTTTTGGGGTGTTAATGAGAGCTTCTCAGATTCCCCTCCTCAACTCTAAAACTCCTCCTCGCTTAAAACTAGAATCGTTAATGCTATAATCAGTGACGTTGTCGTCATCGTCATTATCTTATTTGCTGAGCTATTGACATACGTGATGAAGAATGATATAATCAAACGCTGAATTTTAATTAATAAAGCTGAACACCTAAAAAGGAATCCTTCAACGTTCTGCAGGCATTAAATAATGTTGACAGAGAAGATTTTAATCAAAAATCTCTGCCGATTTTTAATCAAGATATTATAACAATACATATGAAATCTAGTGAAAACGTAACTTTTGTCTGGGTCACATACACACGCACGCACGCACATGCACGCACACACGCACACACACACACGCACGCACGCACGCACGCGCGCACGCACACACACACACACACACACACACACACACACCTTGAAATATTCTTAACCAGTCTGCTAGCGCGTATGGTTCTGCTAATATAGAGGAAGGATTCATAGCAAAAGATGCCAATTTCCTGGCCAGAATCACCAATCGACCTTTGATGCTGTGTTTTTGAGTGTCGCAGCTGTCTCCTTCTTTAGTTAGCATCGGACTGGAGATATAATTACGCGCCGATAGACGTCATCGCAGGCCTCAACTTTACATTGCGTTCTTTCATACATTATCCGCCCCGCCGTGTCAGATAGCTAATAGCCTTTACGCGGGAAAATCTCGCTAAACACTCGCTGCGGGCGTGTAGGCGACGAGTGCGTTTCAGAATTGCGCGCGCGCGCGCAAAGCTGCGTTCCTGCTGCAATCGCTCTCTCCTTTTCGCGCGCGCGCATCAAGTGACGTGTCCGAAGTCGAAACCGCTTCACGATTGATATCGAGCGTCGCACCGGGCACCGGCCGTATATCGCTTTAACGCGAAATCCCCCCCCCTCTCAGTTTTCAATCCGCGGCGTGCGCTCGACGCGCTGACGCTTAGAACAATATTTTAATCACGTCGGCGCTGATTAAGCGCCATCTGGACGCGACCTGCAGCACCATCCATCAGCTGCCGACGTCAGCGGTGAATTCCTGCGGATCTCACGCAGCGCTGAGTAGACGACGGCACGCGGGCGTTACGCGGGTAAAAGGTAATCGCTGAATGACGATCGGTCGCGCGCAGGCATTACCCGAGTGCAAGTGCAAGTGCAATTACAAAAGCGCGCGCACGGGCGGCTGTAATTAAACGCGAGCGCGGGCGGGCTTCGAAGCTTCTCCCGCGTCTCGAGACCCTTGAAGGCGATTTTTGATAGGTATTATACGCGAGGCGACTGATGCGCGGCGGCTGGCGCGGTCGGCTGAACGCACGCGCGCAATTTTAATAGAGAGCCCCGCTCGATTTAATGGCGACGTGCGATCATTAGCCGAAGGTCGCACGCTGGGTCGCGCGGCCGCATGCTGCGCTCTCTCTTCTGAAATAGAATTTTAATGGATTTAAGGCGAGTTGATTCCGAGCTTTTAGGGGGAAAACGTACGGTCCACGATGCGGCACGGCGTCGTGTCGGGCGCGTGTTCGTTCGCATATTTCGCGAGGCTTGGCGAGTTCTCGGCGAATTAGAAACGGAACCAGATTTCGTTTTGACGATATACCGTCGTTCCTCTCCGATCACGATAAATATTATTTGCATGAAGCAAAAATAATTTACCTTGAGCGTGCGCGTGTGTGCGTGCGAGCGCGTGCTTGCGTGTGCGTGTGTGTATGTGTGCGCGCGTATGCATGGTTATGAATGCAATCGATATTTTGGCAAAGGTCAGGTCGTTAGGACGCGCGAAACACGACACAGAACGCGGCGAAGCACGCTAGCTTATTCACAGCGTCAACAAGTTGCTCAATACCACACATACAAACAAACACACACACACACACACACACACACACACACACACACACACACACACACACACACACACGCGCGCGCACATACACACACACATACACACACACACACGCGCGCGCGCACTCACACACACACATGCACACACATACAAACAAACACACACACACACACACACACATACAAACAAACACACACACACACACCACAACATCAACACACACAGCACACATGCACGGAAATCACATTTGATGCGATTTTATAGAGTGATATCAAGAATATACGAAAGAATCGGGTTGTCGAAGCGTATCCTAACAACTCACCGTGATGTTGCGGACAGAGCATCCGAATTCATATCCGAGATAGAGCAATGCATAGCTAGAAAGGGGGGGAGTAAAGGACACATAAATTGCCTTATAGTTCACTCTACGATCTTACGTATCAACTGCCATTACAATAGTCGGTAACAGTCGATCCCGATATGTATGGACTAGATGACAACTCGTTATCTAATCCGATCTACCCGTGAACCGAGCGGCATTGGAGAGATCTGGCTTTTTCTTTACCTAACGCTTCATGCTTTACTGCTACGATCTTGTACGTACATTCGTAATTGACCTGGCAGCGGAATATTAAGGATGGCGGTGTAATTATTTACCTGAAAGCTACATGGGCAGTCAACAACAATATGTGATTATATATATAGATATATAATATAATATATATATATATATATTATATACACATTTATTTATATATATGTGCATGTAACGTGATAGCAAGCCCAAGTTCAATCCCAAAAAAGAGATCTAAGGTAAACCTATCTGGGAAGGTGATTTGAGCGCAGAGACGGCACGGTACGGTTAGCAACGGTACGATGAAACAACGGATATTGTAAGCACATTATATTAAACGAACTACTCCCTATCAACGCTTATCGGAACTCCTTCTTAACGCCTTCACGAAATCGAATTAAAATCGAACTAGTCGTTTTTCTATATAATATGGAAGCGAAAAGTTTTGATCACATAATAATATTATAATAATCCACCTAGCCGCTTTTACATTATATAATTTGCGTTCTCGTCTGCGTTTAATTTACCTGGGATATGTCTATCCCGATAAATCTTCATCAGGTCTTATACGCCGTACTACTATTCCACGCTAGCTATATATATATATATATATAGTAATTCCGTCTAAATTCACTTGACTTACTTTGGTGGCTGATGTGTACCGACACGCGCCCGTCATCACCGTAACTAGCTCATATAGGGACGGTAATTCGCTAGCTCCGTGTTAATGCAATTACAGGCTCGCGCAGCATGTTGATACTCCCAGCAGCCTAACGTAGGTTTGATGTAGTAGGAACGGGGACGCACTAAAATTTCCTGGCAAATCACTGAACGTAAATACTCGGTCGACTGAAAAAATTAGCAGATAGACAGCAGTATTTAGTCAGACAACAGTCCAGGCGAGAAAGGGGTGAGGTGCGTTATATCACACAGCCAGAGAAAACCTAGTGACCGCCACTGTTTAATCAGGACCTCATGCAATATTTATAGCAATCAGTAACATAAGACCGCACACTGCCGAGTATTCCAGAAGAGTGGAATTTAGCTCTGTGACCGACATTGCGATGTGTTCACCATCGTTTTGATGCACGGCCAGGCGCGTGGTGAACAGAGAGATATTCTTGTGAATTTATTTTGAGACTAAAATAAAATAATTATGTCATCACAATATTATTTGGTTTATGTTATCACGATATTATTTGGTTCTAAGGCTTGGCAACGAGTACAGAATTTCACTGCATGTCCGAAATTAAATATGAACGAGTCGAGGTTTCGTACGTAAACCACAGAGAACATGTATACTATAGCAACGTTTAAAAAAATCATAACTGTACTGTTCGATTTATTAGTTATAAGGTGTCGTCTTTTCTTATACTGTAGCATCAGGGGCTTGCATCTGAAAACTGTGTCCATACGTGCGCTGTACATCGCTCTTTAAATTAACAAAACCTTGTTACGTTAAATACTTAACCCTATTAAATTACTCAAACCATTGGGCTAATCTAGGTGAGCATCTTCCCCTTAAAGAGTTCTAGTCACATTGCACAATTAATTAACTAGAATATTCTGGGTTGATTCATACTATAGCCTAGGGAAGCAGTGCGTTAATAGTTTAAAACACATCACTTCAGTTGTGACATAAAGTTACCAACAGTAAGAGCGTAAAGTAAACCGTACTTTTTGATTAGTACAGTACCTTTCGTCAGCCGACGAGCTGTTCATGCATATAACCTAGAGCTAATAATACCTAATAAGGTATTATTAGCTCTTGATGTATAGCTCTTAAGAAAACGCTATCCGCGGGGTGTCTCGGATAGCGTAGGCGTAATTCGACGTTTGTTACGGTAAGCTGCGGCCTCGCTACACATCACTGCTGAACGGCGTCTCTGTGACATTTACAGCTGAACAGCGACGACGACGCGGAACCATGACTCTGCCTCTAGGAGAGACGAGGCTAAGCAAGATATACGACTACTTCAAGCAGTACAGAGAGTCGCGCAAGTTGATACTAGTGATTGTCTTCGTTGCAATACTGCTCGACAACATGTTGCTAACAACAGTCGGTAAGTCTAGCATCTTCTGGGACTATTAGCGCGCGCCTGTAAAGTCGTAATAGAGGCACTTACGTACACGGACTACGTCATGCGCGAGAACGCGAGCGCTCACTCACTCGCTCATTCGAAATATTGCTGGCGCCGAGTGTTCGGGTGTCTGGTACGCGGTTTGTGTGAGTGAGTGAGTGAGTGAGTGAGTGAGTGTGTCTGTGTGTGTGTGTGTGTGTGTGTGTGTGTGTGTGCGCGTGTGCGTGTGTGTGTGTGCGTGCGCGTGTGCGTGTGTGAGTATGTGTGTGTGTGTGTGTGTGTGTGTGTGTGTGTGTGTGTGTGTGTGTGTGTGTGTGTGT